>NC_028646.1:4623080-4658785 GCF_001406875.1 Solanum pennellii
AAAATAAGAATAAGAAACTCAAATAATTATAATAAAAGAAGTCAAAAAATAATTTATGTATGAAAAAATTAAAACATACCTTGAACTTTGATAGAAGAATCATATATACCCCTAAATAATTTTTTTAAAAAAAATTAGAAGTAATAAATATAAATTTAAAACTAATCTTTTAACTTCCGTTAAATGAAGGGTATATGTGAGCCATTTTGTAACGGCAGGGGTATATGTGACCCGTTTGTATAACGGTAAGGGCATATATGAGTCACTTTTATAACGAGGGGTATATCAGCTCCAAATGACAAAGTTGAGGGGTATATCAGACCCTTTTCCCTTGATTATATGGAAGGTTTTTTCACCAATAAATAGTGGTGTTTCTTTCTTTGTGAAGTATCCCAAGTAGGAAGTGAAATATAGAGTGAAAAAGAGTTTTAGTATTAGATTGTGTATATTGAGTTACTGTAGTGAAAAAGAGAGCCGAGACAAAACATTCTAAGTCTTCATATATTTACTATACAAAGAGAGTAATTATATGTTGAAGGAAGGTGTTTTTGTTCTGGAGCTTTGGACTCATCAACTAATCGGGAGATGTTTAAGTGTACAATGTTGTTAGACTATTGTATCTTGAAGAGGACAAGTCAAGATTGATAATGCTGGATCGATGTAGATTATGTCATAGTGGACTTGAATCTCCTTAAATAGAGTAAGATATACGCCCTCAACCTAAAGATTATTATTTCATTTTATTGTCGTTTTATTTTCAACGGTAATATTTTGTATTTGTGGTATATTACATCATCACTAAATATAAAATGACAACTTTCACATATAGCAAACAAAAAATTCATATTTGTATGTTATAGCAAACTTTGCATAATTGCGCTCCATAGCAAACATAAAACTGTATAATTTGCTATACATATACAAGTGTATAATTCGTTGGCCTAAATTGTATAATTCGCTGGCCTATTTCGCTGCAATTGTATAATTCGCTATCCTATTTCACTGCAATTGTATAATTCACTGCCTATTTCGCTGCAATATTAAGTGTATAGCAAGAAGATATATGTTTTTCTCTCGCTTTATACAAAAACAGAAACACAATATATACACTTCTGTTGTATAAAGCTAGAGAAAATTGTATTTCACTGCAATTGTATAATTCGCAATTGTATAATTCGTTAACCTTTTTCTCTGCAATATTTGAAGTAAAATATTTGTAAATTGTATAATTAAGTGTATAACACGAAGATATATATTTTTGCATGTGTATATACAATTTTCTCTCGCTTTATACAAAACAGAAACAGAATTATACACTTCTGTGTATAAAGCGAGAGAGGCGAGCGAGAATGGAGAGTGGCGAGCGAGATTTCTGGGAGAGAGACGCTGGCAAATTTTAGCTAACGTTTGCTATGGAGCACAATTAAATCAAACCCTAGCTATTCCATTTATTTTAGGTTATTAGTTTGCTATTATATACAATTTTCCCATATAAAAATGTATCGTTCTTTTTTGGACTAATGAAAAAAATTGAGTCATAGAAATTGAAACTATAAGCTAGTTTAATGATATAAAATTTTAATAATTAACAAATAATTAACCATCATAAGAAGCATATGAAAAAAATTAGATATTAAACATGTCTCAAATTAAAATTGATAAAATTTACGGCAAAAAATTATAAAAAAAAAAGACAATTCATTGACATGTCTACTACAAGAGCTGCTCATAAGAGTACATTGCAAGACTACATAATTTTTTAAAGGCGATTTTCTATCATTTATATAATTAAAAATAGAGATTGACAATTTTTTCAGTAAATAAAATTGACAACATTTTATTGAAAAACATGGATCGCCATTCTTTTAGAAGACTACATCTCTTCTACATTGTGTATGATTTTCCTTCTACTTCTTTAAATAACCCTGAAATCACACATCCAAAAATAAAGGGTAAATCAAGATAATAAAATTAATTAAAAAAAATAATACTAATAAACACAACATTAAATATAATGTAATTTTTTCGACAAAGGGTACTGTTGCAAGTTATATAATGTAATTTTCCGACAAAGGGTACTGTTACAAGTTAAATAATGTAATTCTCCGACAAAGGATAATGTTGCAAGTTAAATAATGTAATTTTTCGACAAAGGGTATTGTTACAAGTTAAATAATGTAATTTTCCGACAAAGGGTACTATTACAAGTTAAATAATGTAATTTTCCGACAAAGGGTACTGTTACAAGTTAAATAATGTAATTTTCCGATAAAGGATACTGTCGCAAGTTATACAACATTAAAATTTAAAGGGTGAGAAATGCTTACTTAGAGCAATCAGGATTAGGTTCCAATGGCATAAATGGAGTGAAGTGACATAGATCAGGAAGTTGTTTAGCTTTATCATATTTCACTTTGGCACCTTGCATTGCAGCTTTGAAACACAAGCAAATGTCTTTGCGGTCTGTTTGTGAGGCAGCAGCTGTTTTAGCCAAATCTTGCAATCCAACACAACAAGCTTGACTAGGTTTTGGATCATCACCTAATATAAAACCTCCACAAGACATTACTTTTGGTATAACATCAATACCACATTGAATATTTCCATTTGTTTGGCCTAAAACCAAAGCTAGAGAAAACAAAGTTAAAAGAATTTTTGTCATTTTTTTCTTTGAGTACTTCTTGGTGATGTGTTGGGGGGGATCTTTGGTGAGAGATGTATGAATGACTATTGTATAAAGCCTTTTTATAGTGGTTTAGAAGAGTTTTGAATTCAATGATTTTGGACTTTAACATTAATATGAAGTCTATTCTTCACTTGGTTTGTTTGACCAGAGAGTGTAACAATTAAAGTAATCTTGACTATTCATTTGTTTTGAATTTAACATCAAAGAAATCTTTAGTGATTTTGATAATTAGTATTTTTATTTAATTAATTATGTATGTCACTGTTTTATTTTCCTTCTATATTTATTAATGATTTGAATTTTGATTGTATTTTATATTAGATGTTACTGTTTCAATTTGGACATATGTGGTTAGTCTTGATTATTAAAATTGACCCTAATGCTTTATCTAAAGATTTCTAGTGAGTCGTATTATTATGACTTTATTTGTTTATTTGTTTGTTTTATTTTGGATGTTGTTGTTATATTATATAATATTACTTTACCTTCTTTCCACTAGTGTTAATGTTACAAGTTTAAAATGGCCAATGAGAAAATCTCTTCGTCGATTTTGGAGTCCTCCATATTGTAAAAGATGAAAATTTAGTTTATGCTTATATTTTTATTTGTCAAAATTGTCGATGAATAAATTACCGTCGATTTTCAAGGTCTCCCATGTTAATAAGACGAGTTTTTATTTTTAAGTTATTATTCGAGTTATTCATTTCTATTTATATTTGTTTAGTATTAATTCTTTTACTAAGTGTCTTTACAGGTACATCGAGTTGCTTTCCATCGAAGCTATTCGAATTGTTATTTTATTTATTATTGTGTATATTATTGGCGATAGACAAACTTAGGTTGTTTCTTATTATTGTTTTATTTTATTATTTGTGTATTGCATGCCTATTATATTTGTTTATAGTTTTATTTCCTCCTCTAGTCGGAATCCACATTTGTGGATTTCGAAGGTTGTTTAATACCTTCCGTTGAAATAACCTGAACTCTTACCTAGAATCTAATGATTTTGTTGATCATTTTAATTGATTTCCTAATTTTTTTTCTAAAATTAGGTGGCGACTCCTTTAAAATTCATTCATTCTTTAAATTTTTTAAAATTGAGTTCATTGATTATTTTTTGAGTCACCACGATGTTTCGCCATATTTGAATAGAGTAGGGATGTAAGCAGAATGACGACTCTGCTGGAGATGTAGAGGTTTTAAGCAATATGAATTCATATTTTCAAATTGAGGAAACTTTTCTTTTATTGTGTTATACCTTGTATTTTCTTAATATTTCGCTGATTATTTGTATATTGTAGTTATTATTTATTCATTATTCATTTTATTATATGCATATTGTCTTTGCACTCGTTACATAATTTTATCCAAATGACAAATAGAATGCATTACGGCAAAGACGGTTACGTGGTTTTTCACGACTCTCCTTCAGAAAACACCTTCGAATTTTTTGAAGTGGTAAACGAATAGTTGGCTTGTGGTCATCCAACGTCGTTTATTATACTTCATCCCGAAGTTTGTCTGACTCGGGTAACCAGGTCTTTTCTAAACCACTCTTAGTCAGCTAGTGTAGAACGAAGCCAAAACCTTGAATCTAGCGCATTTGCTTAAGATGAGCCAACACTCAAGACAGATTTGTATAAGACATGCATTCATTATTTGTATGTTATGTGATATACCTATTTTATGTGAATATGTTGTATGATAGTCCATTATTTCAAAGTTTATTTTTAAGAGCTTTATAGACATAATATCAAGTTACTTTCAAGTCTCTTTTACCTTTCGAGTTATTTTGAAAGATTCAAGGTTATTGCTCGTTTGAAGTGACAATGGACAGGGGACTCGCGAAATTTGAGTCATATACACTCAAAAAAATAATTCAGGGGAGTTTTTACCTATGAGGTCACACTAATTAATTTTTTGTCATTTCTTATACAACCCTTCTTTCACACATTTCTCATATTTTCAGTGTATCTCATTTATTTTGATTCTTAAATTAGACTTTCGTAGTGTTATTATTATTCTGATATATCATGACCACAATAGCCTTTGTTTTATACAATGTATCGTGTTCACATTTAAGGTATTGATACATAACCCCAATATTGTTGAATCCTTTGAATAATGTCATCCTGCTCAATATAAATGTACTTGATACATAAAAACTACTTAATGTATCATTTATATATGTTAAGTTCTATATCTTCGATTCTATTCAAATTTAAAAAGTTATATAGACAATACAAATTGATTGTGTGCTATGTATCTACAATCTTCAATGTTTGTTCAACCTTATCTAGCTTAGAAGGTTATGTATATGTATTTATTATCCAATAATAATCTTGATACATAAATCATTATGTTCTATAACTAGAGCATTATGTATCAATTTGAATAATAGGTATATGATACATAACATTGACAATGCTAACTACTTTATTATATATCAAATTATGATATTTATCTTTTTAACTCTTATATTTCAATTGTTTATGATACATCGCACAACACATTGTTGTAATCTTCTACTACCTTCAGAAGAAGTCAAAACTTTAGATTGACAATCAATACAGATACATATTAATGGTTAATATGTATCATACGTAGTTGATATACATTAATGACCATGATATATTCGTACCAAATACTACTAAATATTCATTCTTTTAGTAAGTAAAATTATATGTATCTGATACTTAATAACTAACCCACACTAATGTATCGATCTAAAATCAAGTACATCATACATTAGAACTACCAATGAAACAAATATTCGCAAAAAATAGACTACACAACATTTCAAGATCACAAATCAAAAAATCGATTACACAAGATCTCTCTATCCTTTTTGTGTGTTGTATCAATGTATAGTAAAATACATTGCAAATTTTGGCTCATGCTTCTTCACCTCCAAGTACATTCTAAAGAAGATATTCGTGATATATCTTCTCAAAATTTTCGACAATTTTGAAACAAAATTGAAAGGATCTTCGATGAACTAGGAGAAGAATTTTGTATCTCAAAATTTTTTACGATAATTTTGAATTAAGACTGAAAGGATCTTCAATGAACTGATTGAATCTAATTTTTTTTTTGACAATTTTGAATAAAAATCGAGAGGATCTTCAAACAATTAAATAGGAATAAAACAACCCTCGTCTTTGTAATGTATCAAATCTACTAATTCATCAATCTCTAAGCTGCAATTGACTGATTCAACTCACCTCACTTTCTCAAATTCTTGAATGTCTCGACGAAATAAAGATATTCATGAAAATTGAAAAGATTTTTAACAATCTAGGGGAAGAAATTTGTTTTTTTTTTTTTGAAGTTGTTATGCTTTGAAAGAAATTAATTAGTAGTGTCAACAACGTAATTACATGATTTACGAATTTGATATTTAATTTTTCATTTTTTCCTTTTTAAGTCCAACAATAAAGATTTTGTTCCCCTTTTTAGTGCAACAGAAGGATTCTTCTTGTATCACGATTAATGTATCCGAATGGTGACTTATGTATTCAGATAGAGAATTAATGTATCCGGATGATGACTTATGTATCTGGATAGTACCTTGTACATCCGAAAGATACACATTTTAAGGGATTATTGTTATTAGAAAAAACATAGGGATAGAATATAATTTTACTCTTTATATCATGTAAATTATACAAGATATAGTTACATGATCGAAAGATCACGAAAGCAAAACTGAAACACAAAAGAAAGTGACAAAACTACTTACCTGTAAATCCATTACATTAAAATGAGCAAATAATGCATAACGATTCCCCCTATAGGGACTTGTCATAACTAAACGACGAATCTAGGAGCGGAAGTAGGGACTTGAACCCTCAACCCTAGCCTTGGCACGAAATTAAAAAATAGATGTGGATCTTAGCTCTTCGCATCACGAATCCGCAACAAGAAGACACAAATATTTTAACGAAGAGCTCTTAGATGTAATATTACCGGACATGAATCTAAAGATTAGAATTAATAATCTAGTTCTTGCAATAAGAATTTTTTTCAGAACAAATATCAATACAAAGAAAGCAGAAGATACGACTTAGCCAGATTATAATTCTCTAAGTTGTGTTCACACACCAAACAGCCATTTCTATATAACCAAACTGACATTTCAATATTAAGTGTAATAAAATCATTTTGAATAAAGGTTAAATAACTTTTTAGTGAATTTTCTATTATTTAATTAAAACAGAGATGTCAATTTTGTCAGTAAATAAAATTGACAATATTTTTATAGGCCGTTCTTCTAGAAACTACATTTCTTCTACCTTTGGATGGTTTTGTTTCAACTTCTTCGAATAAACCTGAAATCACACATCCAAGAATAAACGGTAAATCACGATAATAAAATTAATTTTATTCTAAAAAGTATTAACATTGAACGATTTTTTTTTTTTATAATCTAATTATTTGGTATTTTTTATAATATTATAGGTTGATTTAATTATCTTCTTTTTTTCAATCTACCCCTACAAACATTAGATATATTTCTTATTTTCTCACTTTACATGTTTTTTTCTTGTAAAAAAACTATTGTTTTTTTTAAAAGAAAAAACAGATGTACCTAAGTTGCAAAAAGAGAGAAGTATTTAAAATATATATGATGAAATAATATTTTATTAAAATTATGAAATTTTCAAAAACAATTGAATGCAAAATATATGGAAAATCTATTGTCCTAACATGATCACAATTTTACTTTGATTAATTAAATCTTAACCATTCCTGTTTAACCATGACACATGTGTTCCTATACAAGTAAGAATTTCAGAAAAAAAGAGAAAAAGAAAATGAAGAGATAAAGATAGTGTCAGAGTCAGGATTTCAATTCAGGCGTGTCAAAATATAAAGTAGTAAATACCTTACCTACAAACAACGATTGAGAAATTTTGCTACCCCTCAACCATTGCCCTAACTCTTCACCCTGTGTCAAGAGACGTCAACATTAATATATATATAAATGAAAAATTAAAATATTACCTATTTATATATACAACGTAATTTTTTGGACGTATGGATTTTGCTGGCTATACAAGGTAACATAAGAAGGTGAGAAGTGCTTACTTGGAGCAATTAGGATTAGGTGTAATTGGCATAAATTTGGTGAATTTGCAAAGTCTAGGAAGTTTTTTAGCTTTTTTAAAGTTCACTTGGCCAGCTTTCATTAGAGCTTTGAAGCAAATGCAAATATCTTTGCGGTCTGATTGTGAGGCAGCAGCTATTTTAGCCAAATCTTGCAAACCAACACAACAATCATTACTAGGTCTTGGATCTTGACCTAGTACAAAACCTCCACAAGGTTTTACTTTTGGTAGAACATCAGTCCCACATTGAATAACTCCATTTGTTTGGCTTAAAATTAGAGCTAGAGAAAACAAAGTTAAAAGAATTTTTGTCATTTTTTCTTTGAGTACTTCTTGGTGATGTATGAATGAATATTGTAGAAAGTCTATTTATAGTGGTCTAAAAGAGTTTGAGTATTCAATTATTTTGAATTGAACATTAATGATGCAATACATTCACTTGGTTTGTTTGACTAGGGGGAATATAGTGATTAAAGTAATCTTGACTATTCAATTATTTTGAATTTAACATTAACATGAACTCATATATTCACTTGGTTTGATTGACTAGAGAGGATGTAGTAATTAAAGTAATTTTGACTATTCAATTATTTTGAATTTAACATTAATATGAAGTTATATATGTTGAAGAAGAAGGAAAATGACGATTTGAATATGTCAAAGGAACAGATTTAACGCAGTTGACTGACTTGTCTACAACAAGTGTTGATGAAGAAGGAAGCTCAGGATTGGAACATGTCGAAGGAATAGGTCGAACGAAGTTGACTAGCGAGTTTACAACACTGCTGAAGAATTTGAGTCGCACTAGGATTAGACTACCTATGTTAATTAGGATTATATTTCGTATATAATTATATTATAATTAGGATTATATTACGACTAGGATTACTATCAGAACTATAGTACAACTAGGATTTAGATTATTTATAATTCCATTATTATTATTATTATTATTATTATTATTATTATATTAGTAATAAGTATTGTAGTAGGACTTTAAGTTAAGTTAACTTAGGACTCTACAATCCTCTCCTATATAAGGAGTTTTTAACTCAATATTATTTTCATCAATTTGTCAAGATCGATCAACCTATCAATATAACAATATTGATCAACATATCAACAATATCAATATATCAATATTGAGCAATACTTTCAATATATCAATACTATCAATACTATCAATACATTAATACATCAATAAAATCCTTAATTTTTCTCATACTTAGATGTGTAATTTCTACATTATATTCACTTGGTTTTTTTTATTAGGGAGAATGTAGTAAATTAAGTAGTCTTTACTATTCAATTATTTTGAATTTAACTTTAGTATATTCACTTGGTTTGTTTTGAGTAGAGAGAACGTAGTAATTAAAGTAATCTTGAGTATTCACTTATTTTGAATTTAAAACAGTAATATGAAGTCATATATTTACTTGGTTTGATTGACTAGAGAGACTATAGTAATTAAAGTAATCTTGACTATTCAATTATTTTAAATTTAACATTAAAGTAATTTTTAATAACATTTAAGATACAGTGAATAATATTTGATTATTAAGAATCAACGAATACTAGGTATAGTGAATTTATTTTTATAATAAATCATTGAATTCTTGAACATATTTTACAATGTATCATTTAACAAAAAATATATTATAATGAATCATACACATATATTGTACTTTATTTATAATGAATTTATTTTACAATTAATTATTTAACAAAAAAATATATTATAATGAATCACACACATATATTGTACTTTATGTATAATGAATTTTTTTTTATAGGAATTCAATAAATATGATGTATAATTGATAAAATGTAATGATTTTAATGTATTCATTGTACTTTATCCATAATAATTTGGTTTTTATTTGAATTCAATGAATATGATAAATAAATTAGTAGGATACAATGATTTTGATGTAATCAAAATTAGCCTTATTGAATCTCAAAAAACTCTTATTTATTGATTAAATAATGACTCTATAAAATAATAATAATATTTCACAATCCCACCTTGTCACGATCCGAAGCATCGTGAGTGACACCCACCCTAACCCTCCGCTGAGAGAACCACTACTACCATCCAATTAAAGCAATTACTCTAGAACCATGGTATTTAAGTCACGGAAGCAAGTTAAAATAAACTAAAACAATGCAGAAAATACGCCAAGAACCTGAAAGTCAATGTACCGAAATTCTAACAATGACAAGTCTAAGAACAAGGAGTATAATCCCGAAACTAACAACAACTTACCAATAGTCTGAGTCCAAAAAGAGTGGACTTAAGCAAAGAGAACTCAAGGAAGCCCAAAAGAGCTAACTCACCATTGAATTCGAAGCGATCACTGATCTCTTAAACAAGGTCTGTCAACAGTCGCGTGAAGATGTCATGTACTCAACAAATAATCAAAGCTAGTACAGAATCAGTACACAACCACTGAGTACTGGTAGGATCATGCGGATATCCCACTAGTGTTTCATAAACAAGCAATTAAAGCATTATAACACATGCATAAATATCAACATATTCAATATTATCATAAGAACTAACATCACAATTCACATGATTCATCACATAGTTGGTCCTCTCACGGAACCCAAAGTCAAACTGTAGCAAGCAAGAACGTGGCAATCTGATCCAATTTTTATGTCGGAATATGGCAATCGATCCAGTCAGCATGTCAGAACGTGGCAACCTATCCAGTCATCATGTCGGAACGTGCCACTCCGATCCAAGTATGTGTGTCGGAACGTGGCAACCAATCCCAATCGCACATCACAATAACACATAAAGATCACCCATTTAAGTCATGATTTCATGGTATCGATATTCATATATCTCATTTCACCATCTATGATAAATATTGCAACATGCATACATATACAAGTATCATAACGAAGCAAAGCAAGTGTATATCACACAATCATAGAATCACAATCATCACCTACCTCGAATCCAAGCTTAAATCCTCTAAGGCACTTGAATCTTCCCTATCTGGATTTTTTTTGCTTGTTCTAGGTCTACAACAAATTGATATATGTAGAGATCAACAATCAAAAGTTAAATTATTCGGATTATAACAAACCCAATAAACCTATACCATACCCAAGGTCATAATATCCATATTAGGGCGTTTCCACCATAGTTCTTAGATCAAAACCCTTACATACCGATAATAACCCAAGAAAATAGGTTCTACGGATATAAAGATGGATTCGAGATTTAAAACCTTACCTTCGCTTCAAAATGGTGAAAAATTGTTAAAAACTCGTACGGGTCGCCTCTTTAGCCCTAAAAGTCGAAAATACCAAATAGGTTCATTTTAAGGTTTATAAGCAACTTTAAAATGTGTGTGGTCCGCTCTAGCGGACCCATCTCGCTGCAGCGGCTCTCCACCAGCGACCTAAATCTCTCTACAGCAGCGCTGCACCAGCGGCCTCAACGCGAACTGAATATATTCATTCACCAAAAGATCAATTTTGGGAGTTTAACTCGTCCAAATTCAATTCCATAAAGTGTTGTGGGTTCCTTATCATCATAACTATTCTCTCATGTAATAAAATTCACAATTAGATCTTTTATCCATTTCTAAATTTTCCCTACATCTTAATGAATCTGATTTCTTCCAAATCTGTATTAGGTTGGATAATTCCAAGTTACTATGAAAGAGTTTTGTGTCCCCAATTCTTTCTTCATTGATTTTTACATAACGAAGGAATCATGTTGTTACACACCTATATTAATTTAGTGAAATTTTACCGTAGTTATCAAGAAGCATCAAGACATGAAGAAATTTTACCGTAGTTATCAAGAAGCATCAAGGCATGAAGTTTGGATTGATGTTATAAAGGAGGAGATTGGTATAATAGAGAAGAATGATACTTGAAAGTTGGTTGATAAATTTAAAAATAGAAATGTAATAGGGGTGAAGTGGGTTGATAGAACCAAACTTAAATCCAACTAGCTCTTTTATAAATATAAAGCAAGTTTGTTGTGAAATATGATGCGCAAGTTTCAGGTTTGGATTATGAAGACAAATTTGCACCTATTCTACAATATGATACAAAAGACTTCTATTCGCTTCGACAACTCAGTCAAATAGAAAGTTGTATCATTTGGATGTGAAATTGACATTCTTAAATGGACAGTTGCAGAAGGAGACTTATGTTGGACAACAAAAAGGCTTTCTAGTTTCAGGAATGGAGGATAAAGTCTACAAGTTACATAAGTCATTTTAGGGATTAAGTAGGCTGCTCGAGCCTAGTATAATAAGATTGACGTGCATCTCATTTATTGTGGACTCAAAAGAAATTGAAAAGGAAGGCACTTTATATGTGAAGAATGTAAAGATTTGATGTTCTTATGGTGTTACTTTATGTTGATGATCTTCTGTTAAGAGAAAGCAATGATGCTATGGTAAATTAGTTCAAGCAAGAAATTAGAGATTAATTTGAAATATATGATTTAGGTGGAATGAATAGTTTTTTAGGAAGCTAATGTTGTAATCTTCATTTCTCAAAGAAAATATGCATGAGATATTCTTAAAAGGTTCAAGATAGAGTGGTGCAAGCCTGTACCGACCTCACTGGTTTCAAAATGAAAAAATTTCATAGTTAAGAGGAGGTGACAAGGATCATCCAATAGTTTATAGAAGTATAATTGGTAGTTTGTTGTATTTGACAGCAACATGACCTAATCTTATGTCTGCGACAAGTTTTTTTGTCAAAGCTTATGCAAGCTCCAAGTCAAGTCGATCATGTTCTTGCTAAATGAATTTTGATAGATATATCAAAGGAATTGTTGATTGTAGTATTTGGTTTAAAGAGGAAGATCAAGGATGATTGATGGGTTATTCAGATAATGATTGGGCAGGGAGCATAACTGATATGTGAAAAACATATCTTAATATGCTTGTACACTTGGTTTAGGCATGTTCTCATAACGATATTCAAATAATCAAGAAATGGTAGCTGAATCTTCTACAGAAAATGAGTATATCGTCGTTGTTGGTGCAACTAATCAAGATCTACGGTTAAGAAAGATTTAAGTGATTTAATTATCACGATCTGAGCCTACATTCTGAATGTGATCGGCACTCGAGTACCATTATTGGCCCCTAAGCGAATCCTCATCGTGACTGACTACAAGTGAAAGACTAACTTAAGCATACAAAGCTTAAAAAACTGAATAAAAATTCATAAAACTCAATTACAAAGCTTTAACTCAAACAAAAAAATCTGGAAAAAAATTATTCAACTCGCCATAAAATAGGAAAGTTAAGTCTTTAAAACATTTAACAAAATAAATGAATAGACTTTTGAAACTCTATTGTCTATCTATGAAGACTCTAAATGACAAAGATGGAAGTCGGGACACGACCCATCACATCCTAGCAACTGATATAATTGAAAGTAAAAGTGGAACCCTCCGAAAGCAATGAGGCTTACCATAGCTAACTCAAACTCCATGTGGTATCAACGAAGCTCCTGTTGATGGCCCTGAATACTTGTATCTGCATCATTTCATGATGCAGATCAAATGGCTCAATACGTGAAATGTACAAGCATGTAATTCTAAAGCATAAACGTAAGTTTCATATGGTGGAATAGAAACATAATTACCTTTTCTCAAATCACTCAACTCAGCTCAATGTTGACACCCAATTTTGACCGACTTTTAACCATTTTTAGGATTATATTCGATTAAATACGTATTTTAAAATTTACTTAAAGTTTTGAAGTTTTAGTCGATTTTTCTCAAAATTATATATTTTAGTATCGTTTACTTTATAAAATTATCGTAAATATTATTATAACATTTATTAATGAATTTCAAATGCTTCAAAATCTAAATGATTTTCAATTATATAAAAATATTTTAATATATGTAGTATTTTAATTAATTAGTAATTCCTACACTTTCCTTAAAATTATTTAAATTCTAGCCTATTTTATTATAATTTCTTTCAATTCTAGCCACTCTAATTCAATTCATTACAACTTTAGCCATTCCACATCCAATCCAATTTAATTTTAAGACTCTATCTTTTAATCTCAACCATCCATCCTTTAAGTTAAATCCTAGATTAAATCCTAATCACTCATCTAAACTAGTTCTACGGTCAAGATTTAATCTCTTATTCTTCCTATTTTCTAATACCCTAAAAGAGCCTAATCCCTAAAAAATGTCATTCTCTTCTCCCTCCCCTCTCATTGGCAGCCGCCAGCCCCCATCTTCTCCATTCTCTCCGGCGATAATCGCCACTCTCAAACAGCGAACTCCGGCACCACCCTCTCCTCTATCCTCTTCTCAATCCATCTCTTCTCTCTTCCTTTATTCTCCACCTTCTTTTCTCCATCGCTGGCAGCACTCAGGCAAGCTGCCAGGCAGCAGCGAAGCAGCAGCAAGAGCAGCGCTAGCAAGCCTCCATCGCGAGCAGAAACTCCGGCGAGATGCGCCAGGCAGCGCCGCCCTTTCCCCTTTTCTCCTTACCTCTCCGATCTCCCCTCCCTCCTCTTCTCCTTGTTCTTCTTTTCTCCTCTCTGCAGGACAAACAGCAGCACCATCAGCTGACATCGCTGCTCCAATCGAAAAAAATCAGCAACAACTGTTCCAACAAAGTTAGCAGTTCAAACAACCCCAGCAAGCTTCAACGAAGCAAAGACAACAGTAAGAATTCCGGTGAGGTTGAGGTTTTAATACGCTAGAGACGGGTCTCTTCAGACCCACCCGGGTTCGTTTTCTTGTTCAATTTATCATCCTAATTTCTTTTCCTCATTCTTATTTGGTCGAACTGTTTGTCTGCTGCTCCATAGGTTTACATATGAGTTTTACTTAATAAAATTTATTGATTTAACTTTTTAGTCCATATGTTTAACATTTTAATTATTAAAATATTATGGTGTATTGTAATGTTATATATGCGATATAAAGCTCCTGAGAGATTTTGTTATGATGCATTATATTTGCTCTAATACGGATCCGTTCATTTGCTTGAATTTGTATGCTTAGCGTTATGGGCTGAGTCTTTGCTTATATAAACTTTGTCATTGTTTCTTATTGTCTAGAGTCGAGTTTTTCTTTGAACATGTACAATAGTGATGTATTCTTGAGATGTATTTTTTCCAGAGATCCTTCATCTTATTTGTCGAATGTTAATTGATTTTGCTTGCTATTATCTCTTGTTAGAATATTTATGGTAAATTTGCATTGATAACATTTCTTACTTAATTTATTTGGTAAAAGGAGTTGGATGATTGCTTGGTTGAATATTGTTTAATGATTACTTACTCAGGCACCTTTGGCAAAAGATAAATTCGATTCGTCTCCCTTTCTTTGAAAAGTAAAATTATAATTAATTGATCCATTTTTCCTTACTTGAAAAGTGATTGATTTTTTACTTGTTTATATATGGTAAAATAATATTATTTTTGGCTCTCCTTAAAGAAAATATTTTACTCTTATTTATTTATATTTGGTAACAAAATATTTTTTTTAAAAAAAAATCTGATTTGACTCTTCTTTATTTAAAGAGAAATATTATTACTCTTCTTATTTTATTACTTGCTTATATTTGGTAAAAAAAATATTTAAATAATTTGGCTGTCTGTTTTGACTTCCTTCAAAATAAGGAAATGGTATTATAATTAGTCCTTTAAATATTTCTTTTCCTTATTTGTTTCCCCCTCTTCGCTATATAAATAAGACCCCCTCCCTTCAATAAAATCATCAACTCATTCACACATTTACATCTTGAGAAGAACACATTCTCCAACTCACACTACTCTTGCTACAATTTTCCTCATTCTCTCGTTGCTCATACACATTCATTCTCTCAACTCATCATTCAAGTTGATAATTTTTTCTGCATAATTGGTTAGTCCTCTTCATTAGTTTCAATTTGATTTTTGCATATTTATAATATTCGTGTGTTGAACGAAACAACAAGGAAGCATCCAAGTTAGTTTCATTATCCTTTTATGTTTGAAATATAACTATGGTCATTCTTTATCTCTTTTTGTGTGTTATTTACATATATATGAGAGTAATTTGCTACTATGAGCATTCTATATTACAATTATTTCCTCATCGTATTTGTGTTACAGTATCTCTTCTTCCAGGTTTTGAACTTAAAGTTCAAGATGTTGAAGATTTGCCTAGAAGAAATTGTGGACTAAGCCTCGTTCATTCTATTGTTATATATGTATTTATTCGCTCTTTATTTTTACTTGTAATATTTGTACAACTCTTTAACACTCTCTATAAAAAAATAAAATATTTTGGGGGGATCACCTAAGGGAGGGGATTATATGCTAATTTGTTGTTTATTTACAACTCATTAGAAATCATGCCTATAGGATTTAAATAATAAGGTTAAATATCATGCTTATAGGATTCAACTAACAAAATCAAGGTTAATTAATTTTTAATTATTCTCGCATGTTTTAACAACTTGAGTTTGGTAGTTCATTAATCAAGTTTACCTAATCTCAAATTGCTAATAAAATTATTATGCCAAATTGTTGAGAAACCTGCTATAACTTGATCATGTTAATTAACTTGTCATGAATATGTGTTAAATCTTGTTTTCTTTCGTAAATTTTGTCAATTGATTAATAATAAGCTAGTCATTATTTTGTTAGCTCTGAATAATATTAATCATCACCATGCTTAGTTATTTTAAAAAAAAAAACTTTAAGTTTGTTAAAGAGTTTTAAAATAAATAGATTCTAATAACTTTTGCATGTTAAAATTAGATTCTAATAATCTTGGTAGGTTAAATCGATTAGATTTTTATAACGTTTAGTACTAATAATTTTTCAACATGCTCATACAAAAATCATGTCCCTAGGATTTAAAGTAACAAGACAAATGTCAATTAGCCCGTTAAAATCAATTTTCAGCATGTTAAATAATTCAAATAATTTTGTTGCATATTTTATGCTCACTATCAAATAATTTCTCAAAGCATTTTTGTCACTTTGAACCAATACATCTCTGCATGTATTTCCTGAAATCCATATCCATGTCATATTTTTGCCATCATAATTAATCTTTGTTTTGTTATCGTAACTTTGTATGCTCACACACTTAGCATGAAACTTTTCACAATTATGTGTTGTTTGCAAGCATGTCTATTTAAATTCAGAGGCCAAATTGAAACCTACCGTGCTAAAATGACCGTGTTATTTGTCTTGCCTGTTTGACTTGGTGTCTAGGAGGGCCTTATATTCTATTTTGTCTAAATCCACCCTTTAAGAGTCCAATGCCTCTTGGACAATAAAGTTGGGACGATTAGGAACCTTTTAGGTACGAAATGCATGCGGTGGTTGGGTAGGGGTAGTTGGCCCTACGGAGATGATGAAATCGACTCAGGCTTGTAAGACAAACTTTGGTTTTGTCTGTCCCTATATGGCAGCCTATCGAAAAAAAAAATGAAAAGTCGAGTCCTGATCCAAAAGTCTCTTTTGACTCTCCCTTCCCATTTTACCCTTTTACTTGTTTAATAATTATGTTTGTTTGGGGTAGTTTAAAAAATATAAAATTGTTTGCTTATTTATTCGTCTCTTTTCTATCCTCTCGCTTATCTCTTTATTAATTGTTTAGTATATCTATTTTATTGTTATTGCTTAGCTCACATATTTAAATTAATTTAAGATAGTCTTAATTGTTTTTTTTTTATTTGTCATCACTTAGCAAGCTTAAATAAACTAATAAATGAAGTGACTTTATTTGCTACTTGTAACCCCCACATAGATTGCATGAGACACGGCCGGGACCCACATTTGTGGACCTCGAGGGATGCCTAACACCTTCCCCTCGAGGTAATTTGAACCCTTACCTCGATCTCTGGCTCGTTGACCTTAGCTAGACTTAGTTAGGTTAGATAGGTGCCCTAACGCGCCTTAATTCGTTAGGTGGCGACTCCAAACTCCGAAATCCCAAAAGAGTTGTTAGGTCGCGCACAAAACCCGTTTTCTGCGAAAATGGGGCGCGACAGAATGGCGACTCCGCTGGGGACATTAGGTTCTTACCATTACGTGTTAATTGCTTATTTATGTGGGGTTTACTTTATTTTTGTCATTTTACTACTTGTTAGGTGCTTACCATGTTTAGCTTATTTTGTTACCTTATTTATTGTCTCCTCTCCATGTNAATCCCAAAAGAGTTGTTAGGTCGCGCACAAAACCCGTTTTCTGCGAAAATGGGGCGCGACACTCAACTTAAAGAAACATAGTTCAACTCAGTGACAAGATATTCAACTCAGTAAAATAAGGCTCAACTAAATAATAAGATATTTGCTCAACTCTGGATAAAGCAACATTAAAAGATACAATAGATGAAAAGCTCTTAAAATAGTAGATAACAACTCAATGTATTAGAACATGCAATATACTCTGTTTGTATGCAACAATACAAAATAAACTATATGTATATAACAATACAACATATCTCTATGGGAGTTTCTCTAGCCGACAATCATCACTTAAGAGTTATGTGATGATACAACATTTTGCCTCATTGTCAGGGTTGTCCTATGCCTTATCGGGACATAATACCTAACTACTAAGTGGATCCACTAGTCTACGATAAAAATCATTGAGGAATCATCTAAAAAGTATGACCCTTTTTTATCTACGTAGGCTACATGGTTTATGGGGTTGTGAGTTTTCTGAACTCTCTCCCATATCGGTGTTCAATACTACTCCTAAATATAACTAGCTCATATGTTTAAAAACATAACTGTTTCTCTAATTTGAGATAATTGCTCAAAAATAGCCCAAAGGCTCTCTTGGAAATCAGTGTTTCCTCTCTTGATTAAATGTGAAATATTCAGTCTTTACTAAAAACTAGCTCAAAGGCTCTTTTTAAAATCGGTATTTCCTCTCTTGATTAAATGTGAAAATATTTACTCTTTGGGAATACACAGTCCACATATACTCTTTTGAAGAAATGAACTTCACGTATTGACTCTTATTCAACTCAATGATCAAGTCTTAAAACAGGTTAAAACATTGGTAAAAAACTTCTTAAAATAGGGCTAATGTTGAATTATGGACATATGAATAACTCAATTCAAGATTTTCAATAACCATAACTAGAACTTTATACTCGAGACTCAACAACTCAGAACTCAAGAACTCAATTGTAATACTCATTTCAAGAATGCTCGACTCAGAGGGTACATGTGGAATCATGGGCATGAACTACTCAACTCAAGGACTCAAAGATACTTCTCATCTCAAGACCGCTCGACTTATAGGGTTAATGTGGAATAATGGGCATGAACTACTCAACTCAAAGTCTTCATGGGTAACATGCAATAGTCCAATGATTAGGAATATAATCTCAAAAAGGATTAGAAACTCAATACTCAAGACTTACAACTTGATGATACTACTCTTCTCAGAGATACTCAATTTATGGAGTTCATGCGAAATTATTAGTATGAAAGACTCGACTCATGGTCTATATAACAATATGAAACTCATGTATATGACTCTTCTCATTCTCATACTTACTTTCTCAAAACTTAGCTCAAATTGATAGTTGATCTTAAAGGATTCACAATTGAACTCAAAGACTTTCTTGGACTCTACTCTTAACTCACTATTGAATTTGAATTATGAATTCAAGATTTATGATTCATGATATGAAGTATATAAATAACAATATATTAATTTGATAATTAGGAATAGAAATTATAAAATAAACATGAATTCAAGAATTCAAAATCAACTTATCTCAAGAATACTCAAATCTAGGGAAAGAATCTTAGATTACTCTTTTACTGATTTGAAAGTAGATGTAGGACGTGAGGAAGAACTACTCCAACACTACGATAACCTTACATAAATGTAAGAACAAGGTTTTTGAAGAATATTGAAGAAGAAACTTGATTAGAAGACTTGAAACCGAGCTTGAAGGTAAAAAATCAAGAAAACCTTTCTTAAGATTCTTGAATTAGTTTTTGAAATGTCTATGACCAAGAATTATGATTTTCATTAGTGATTCATATTTGTATGGAGGAATTTGAGTTAAAAATATGGAACTCTTGGAGAAAGACTTACCTTGAAGAAGAATCTTGAAAAAGATTGGAAAAATCATGAATGAAGTCTTTTACTTTATTTTTCCTTAGGGTTTTGCCCTCAGGTTTGAGAGAAAAGAGAATGATGGACTTAAAGATGAAAATATGATTATTTTGAGCCTTTTGTTAGTCAAGAGATTCGTTCAGGATTTTCTTAGAAGTAGAAGAATAAAAACAACCCTTTTTAATATTTTTCCACCGGTAATTCGTAGTATCACTGTATAGATCACTAAAATAGTCAAAACTTTTTACTCAGATTTTGGATTGATGCGAAATTAGTGGCGTTGAAAAGTAAATTCAAATACCTATAATCAAATAGGTCATGGATCAAGTAACTCTTTATATTTTAAGATATATGATCGTTTGAAGTGCACCCAAGTAGGATTTTACATCAAAACTTAATCGACAAGGTAACTTCAAAAACACTTATCAAGAACTCATCAAGAAATTAAATTGCTCAATATTTATGAATAGATTCACCAAAGAAACTCATGATTGGCATGTGGGGGAAAGAATCCAACATTATAGAATCTTAGATACCTGAAAGAACTAGAACATTTGCGAAATCTTGAATTTCTTGAATGAACGCTTGAAACTTTGAACTTTTTCTCCTTTTGGATCTTCTCTCTAAAACCCTAAACACTTTTGGGGATGAATGAAACTATTTACAACCATTTTAGACTCTACAACCTTCCTAAAATGCTTAAATCCGATTGGGTAAGTAAAAGACCAAAATACTCCTCACTATTTTCGGGTAACTTTTCTTATTTGGACAACCCTACTTCAAACGAGCATATCTCTAATACGAGCTTAAAATATAGCAAACTCAATGGCGTTGGAAAGATAATTCAAATAACCTTCATTACTGATCTTGTATCCAACCTAATGCATCTTATAATGAGAGTTATGGTCATTTGAAGTTGACCCAAAACTGATAACTTAAGCATAACTTGCAAAAATTCAAATTTTGCTATTTTCAATTTAGCTCTTTTTGAAACTCAAGGTGCTACATGTAGTGACCTGACCTTAACACTTAAGAAATTTTAAATTCCTTGATAGAAACTTACTCACTACGAAGGATGATTCGAGTATTAGCTCAATTTTTTTTTGAGATATTACATTAATTTGGAGCAAAATCTTATTGAATCGGTTGTCAATAAGGTCGACAACAAGTGCTTTAAGAAGAAAAAAAGTGCTTCTTGAAATTAAGTAGCAGAAGTTGTGGCTACAAATCATTTAATCACTGGTGTATTTGGTATCAGGAAAATATTTCGCAAGTGACTAGTCAGGAAAGACCTTTGTCAAACTACTTTGAGAGGAATATAAAGCACCTACTCTTAAGTTTCCATACATAGAACAGAAGTAATTTTTCTTCTGACTTCTAATTTATTAAATATTAAAGGGTGTATCCTAGTAGTCAATCAAGTGATTAAGAATCATGAGTTCTGAGGTTCAAAACACAATTGAGACAAGAAAATACTAGGTGATTCTTCTCAACTACTCTAGCCTTGGTGGAAAGTAAGAGTGACAGACGGATCAATTTTTATCCGGTCCGGTCCGATTCCGGTTGAACCGGTAAGGAACTGGTCTCCCATGATACCGGAAAGGTTACCAAATTGGGTCCCCTTTTTTAATTCTGTTGAACCGCTTCCGGTCCGGTCCGGTCCGGTCCGGTCCGGTCCAGTAAGGAATTGATTTACTCGATTTTTTTTTAATTTTTTTTAAGTATCCTTTAATTCGACCGTTGGGCTGGGGCCCAAAATGGTCAAAAAATACCACCACCCCTTTCTAAGCCATTTACACTATAAATATACCCTTTTTTCCATTTTAAATCACAAATTCACTACCTATTTACTTATACATCTTATACAATCTCTCAATTTTAAATCTCTCATAAATTGTTAATTACTATATTGTGATATTGACTTGGAGTTTAGATTTCGGAAATTTATTTGAAGTAAATTGAAATTTAGAACCTACAATAGACCTCTCTCCATTCCGGCTTTGATTATACGTCTACTTTTACGTAGACGTTTGGTACATTTGTTCCAACTTTCAACTTTAATTTTTTATTTGTTTATTAATTAAGTTATTTTATTTCTTTTATTATCTTGATTGTTTTCATAATATTTAATTATTTTAAATTTGAACATGAATTTGAAAAGAAATAATGGTAAAAGACCAATGTCGGAAAGAAAAAATAATAGGGGGAGAGTAAGTAGTTCTAGTTCTAAAAATTTGCCACCTAGATTTGTAGTTAATACTAATGATTATAGTCATATTAATGAAACTTTTTGTATGTCACCGGGACCTATTGAATTTATTTCCGAAAATGAAGTAGATCATGAGACTTTAAATAAACGTTATACTAATTTTGAGGAAGAATTAGATGAAGAAGTAGGAATAAATGAGGAAGATGAAGAGACCCCAACCTCTACTAGTCTGGTTACCGAATTACCGGAACAAAATGAAGTCCCCCCTTTACCTACTTTTTCGAATGTCGCCGCCGTACGTGTTAAAAGATCTTTAGTATGAAAATTTTTGATACAAAATGAGGCAAAAACTACTGTTACTTGCACTAAATGTAAATTGGTCATGAAACATGTAACTACGGGTACACAAGGGGGAACGGGACGACTCAGAACACATTTACGAAAGTGTAATAAAGAATTTGCTCGCCTAGATGATATAGAAAGAGATAAGAGAAATGGAACACCCATACCCGAAAGTTCTACGGGAGTTGGAGGTTCTAATATGGTTCAAGGTGTATTAAATATGTCTATCCCGGCTAGTCAAAGCACACACCGCACGTATAATAAAGAAAAGATCGTAGAGAATTAGCTAAAATGGTTGCTGTTTGTGATTTGCTTTTTCATTCCCTTCACATTCTGGTTTTGTTCATTATATTCGAGAATTATATAACCCAGATTATGAAGGTATTCCAAGAAATACAATTAAAAGTGATCTTTTTAAATATCAAAAAGAATATTGTCATTTTCTTTGTTGTTTTTTTGTTTTTTATGATGGTAGATTATCTATTACTTTTGATATGGGATATAGTCCTAATGGTAACGATTATTTTACACGTATTGTCCATTGGATTGACCATGAATGGGACATGCAAAAACGAATATTAGCGTATAAATATATTGAAGAAACTAAAACCGATTCTTATATAGCATTAAAAGTAGGCTCTATTTTACAACATTATGGAATATGTGATATAAAAATGAGTGTCACTTTAGATAATGCTTCTAATAATTTAAGAGCAGTTGATTATTTAAAAAGTAGACTTTGTCCAATTGATAATGATTCTTTTCATATTAAGTGTGCCGCACATGTGTATAATTTAATTGTAAAAGATGGTATTTCTCAATTTGGAGTTTCTTGTGAAAAAATTAGACTTGCTTGCAATTGGATTTTAAAAACTAAAGTAAAACCTAGATTTACAGAATTTAAAAATCGTTGTAATGAATGTGGACTTGCATATAGAAAAGTTCCAAAAGAAATATGCACTAGATGAAATTCTTTATTTAAAATGCTTCAAGTTGCTTATATTTATCAAGAGCCGATACAATTAGTTTTTAATGCTCATAATGCGGACCCGAATTTAAGTATTAGCTTTGAAGATTGGAAAAATACAAAAGAACTTGTTGAATTTTTAAGTGCTTTTGTAAAGCAACAAATGCATGTTTTGGTCTCTATTGTCCTACTATTTCTTCTGTTTTAGTAAATATTTGTGCTATTTAATCTGAATTTGCAAAATATAACGAAAAAGATCAATTTAAAGATTCACTTGCTTTTATGATTGGAAAATTCAAAAAATATTTATTCCCTATTTCTCAAATCCATCTTTTAGCTACTACTTTCAACCCAAATTATAAATTAAGAGGTGTTGAAAGAATGGTTGAAAAGATTTATGTATAAATTTAGAAATTAAAGATGATGAAACTTCTAGTGTTGAAGAATGTAAAAGTAGCATTTATACAAAATTTAGAGATTTATATAATGCACATAAAAAAGTTATGAAAATAAATATTCCAATAGTTGAACCTCCATCTTCTACGCCTAAAAGTGATGATATGGATGATTGGATGAATGAATATCTTGAGCTTGAATCTTCTACTAATAATGATTTTAATTTATATTTCAATCAGGCACGGGAAAAGATTAGGCATGAAGAAGGACAACTTCAACCTCCAATATTAGTGTGGTGGAAGAATCGTGAAAATCAATTTTCGACTCTTGCTAGGATTGTTCGAGATGTGCTAGGGATTCAAGCATCATCGATTGCTTCGGAGCAAGCCTTTAGTGCGGCGAGATTTATCATTGGAGATCATCGATATCCATTAGCAAAGGACAATTTGAAAATATCGGTGTTGTTTCGAGATTGGGTCAATGCCGAAAGAAGAAAAACCGGAATACCACTATTAAGTAGCCAAATATAAAACCAATTAGATAAAATATTTGGTGAGAATAGTGATGATGATATGGAAGCAATGGAAGAAGATCGACAAATGCAAGTTCCACAAAATCTTTCTTTTCAAATGATACTAAATTTACAAAAAGAATTTTTAAAAAAATGCAATTGTTAGTACAATAATTAATATTCAATACCTAGATTATGTACTCTTTATCTCTTTCTAATATTTATATTGTACAGTTTATTTATTTCAACAAATATACGCTATGCGCCTTGATTTTCTTTTAAAATAGTCTCTTCTATTTAATTCATGTCATTTTACAAATTTAATTAGGGATAATACTCAATTACTCCCCTAGCCTATACCCAAAATCCCTACGACACACCTTATCTTTGATGAGATCCTATTACCCCCCAACTTTTTTTTAAAGTAATTTATTACCCCTTGCGTGCCTACGTGGCAATAATCGTGATTTCACCCATGTAGGGCGCGTGAGTGCAGAGTGTGTGCAGAGTGAGTGCAGATTTTGGCTAACAATGACCAATAAAAGTTAGCCACGTGTCAAAGCAATTTGAAAAAAAATTCAAAAATAAATTTTATTGTTTCTCTCAAAAGCAAGTTCTTCTTCCTCTTTTCAAAAAATAACCCCATGTTCATGGTTCTTCATTTTTGAAGAAGCTCCATCCATTATCATTCAAGTTAAATAGCTCCTTGATTTGAAAAGATAAAGTAAAATTTAATATATTCTTTACATCTTTTTATGTCGATTATTAATTCTTATTTTTTTGACAATGTTTATATAGTTAGGGTTATGACAAAATCCGAGTTGAATAAGTTTTGACAATGTTTAAAATTAACTCCCAAAATCCAACATTGAAAATCAAATTTCAGTTGGAAATCTAATTTCTAACCTTTGAAATCGATCCCGTCCACACATGCAAGACTTTCCCTCTTTCTACTTCATCTACTTTTTGGTAAAATTAATTTGGAAAAGATAAAACGCCAGCTTTTCAAACTTGTGAAGTGTAAAGTTACTTTATCAAAAGCTGAAAAAGTGGGTCCCGGCGCGTGTTCAACAAACACTTCGACCTTGCAGATTATTATTGCCACGTAGGCACGCAAGGGGTAATAAATTACTTTAAAAAAAGTTGGAGAGGGTAATAGGACCTAATCAAAGATAAGGTGTGTCGTAGGGATTTTGGGTATAGGCTAGGGGGGTAATTGAGTATTATCCATTTAATTATTAATTATTTTAATATTATTTTAAAGTTTAAACATTAATATAAAATTGAATTTTAAGGTTTAAAGTTTAAACTTTACAAGTTTACATCCAATATAAACTTTAAAGTTTAAACTTTAAATTCAATTTCAAACTTTGTATTCAATATAAACTTTAAACTTTAAATTCAATTTCAAACTTTAAACTCAATATAAACTTTAAACTTTAAATTCAATTTCAAACTTTAAATTCAATATAAACTTTAAACTTTAAATTCAATTTCAAACTTTAAATTCAATATAAACTTTAAACTTTAAATTCAATTTCAAAACTTTAAATTCAATAAAAAATTTAAACATTAAATGCAATTTCAAACTTATATAAACTTTAAACTCTAAACTTTAAAATTTACTTTAACGTTTAAAGTTTTCAACTGAAGTTATTTAATAATATAATATTATTTAATTAATAATAAAAATATATAATATTACATAATAATAAAAATAATTAAAAAAATTAAAAAAATACAGGTATCGGTTGAACCGGTAAGACCCGGTTCCAATCCGGTCCAACCCGGTTACTAAGGGACCGGGTGGAACATGTTGGGTTTTTCGGTAAATCCGGTACCGATAAGAAAGTTAGGTATCGGTAAAACCGGTCCGTTTAACCCTGTCCTGTCCAATTGTCAGCCTTAGTGGAAAGAGTTACCTGGTGCCTATTTTGGTGGGAGGTGACCTATATCTCATGAAATTAGGCGAGGTGCACGAACACTTGCTCGGACACTAGGATTATTCAAAACGAAACCAAAACTGAAAAAAGTTATTGATGTATCAGTAAAGGGTTATTGATTTAGAGGTTTTGATTACTATATTTGGTTTGTTTTTGTTATCAGGTTGTCGGTTCTGAACGGTTTGGAATTTTTTCTTTATAAATTAACCCATAACCCGGTAGTCAATTAAATAATTATATATATACCATTTTGTATACAAAATTCTTAACTTAGAGTTTAGTTTCCTACTTTTATTTATGGCTGTTTCAAACTCTTGGTTATTCTAATGCAAAAGTGTTTGCTTTTGAGCAAGATGCATTTGTGAACTCATATGCATGGATCATTTAATTTGTCACCTTATTTCTAAGTTATTTTCAATAATTTTTTGTGTCAATTCTCAGCGATTAAACCGATAACCATTCAATAACAATCGATAAACCCATAACTGATAACCAATAAGTCAAACCGATAAACTTTAAAATTGAAATCAAATTATCGATAACCAGCCTTACCGAACACCACGATTATCAAAAAAATTACACTAAATAAAAAATACCTCTTGATGTTTTGTTTTACCACACTATGGGTGGTGTTCAGGGAGGTGGGGGTGGGGTTTAGAGTGATGACAATGGGGCTACGAAAGTAGAGTGAAGAATGAGGTATATTAGAGGGTGAAAATGACACAATTAATGTAAAATGTGATTATTTATTGAATTTATTTTTTAAAAAATATAAACTTTTTTTAAATATTTTAATCAATTAAATATGAGAAAGTTCCGAAAATATTTCCTCATATCGAACAAAAAAGCATTTTCCCTAAATTTGGAAAATGCTCAATTTTGACCATGACCCAAAATTTTGTCCTTTTCCTATTATCCAAGAACAAATTTAAATCAGTTATATAGTGAACATCGTCCTTTTAAGCTTGAGGGGAGCATTGAAAGTAGTGGTGAAACTTAGGGCTTAGAGTTAGGATTTCAATTTTATGAGTTTTTAATTTTATAATAATTATTTTAAGTAATAATAATAAGATTTTAAATTTGATATCTACATATATTTAAGGGAAAATACATAAGTATTTTTAAATTATGACGGAGATTCATGGACACACTTAAACTTAAATAGAGTTTTATTACTCTCTAAATTAATTTAAAATGGAATAAATACACCGTAAACGCTAACATGTCATAGAGTGTGCACACTCTTGAAGGCAAGTGACGAGTTCATAAATTGGACACATGTCATTTTTTACGGAAAAGGGCCTAAAATATCCTTAAAGTATCGGAAATGATACAAAATTACCCTTCATCTACCTATTGGCTCCAAAATACTCTCCCCACTCACCTATTGAGTCCAAAATACCCTTGTCATCCACCTTTTGGTTCAAAATTGACCACTTATTTAACGGTTTTATATTTAAACTATTTAAATATTTTTTTTAAATACGTGGCGCTCAACTATTTGTTATAACTTAACTTATTAGTATAATTTATAAATCAATCCACTACACACCCATTAATAATTAAACCTCTCAAAATTAATAACGGAAAAGGGCCTAAAATACCCCTGAAGTATTGAAAATGGTACCAAATTACCCTTCATCCACCTATTGGCTCCAAAATGCCCTTTTCATCTACCTATTGGCTCCAAAATACCCTCATCATCCACCTTTGGGTTCACAATTGACTACTTTGTTAATTGTTTTAAAATTAAACTCTTTAAATATTTTTTAAAATACTTGGCGTTCAACTATTGGTTATAATTTTAATTTATTAATATATTTATAAACCAACCCACTACCCACTCATTACTAACTAAACCTCACCCAATTTATAATCCAATTATAATATCAAAATCGTCATAAACACTACTAAAACACTATGAAATTATTGATTCCTGAAAATTACATCCAAAATTATTCGAGTTCGAATCGAAGCCCCAATTAAATTTTGGTTGAGCCGCTTATTTAAGAGGACACTTTCTTTCAGAATTGAATAGAAATTTATGATTAAAGGTCAAGAAGTATATACATCCCGAATTAATTCATGCACTTTTTTTAAATTTAATTTTATAAATATTTATGATTTGTTTTAAAACCTTTAATATATTATTTTGGAAAAAAGTTAATTATGAAGTAACATCACATAATTGAGACGTAAGAATAATTAAGATGAACATAGTCAGACTTTTAAGTTTATCGGTGATTTTTAATTAGCCACTTGAATGTATGATAATTTACTTCTATAATTTTTAAAAACACCAATTGATAGTAGCTTGCATTAATAATGTGACAGGTTTATTAATTTAGAGGGATTTAATTAGTAATGGTGGGTAGTGGATTGATTTATAAATTATACTAATAAGTTAAATTATAACAAATAGTTGAGCGCCACGTATTTTAAAAAATATTTAAGTAGTTTAAATATAAAACCGTTAAATAAGTGGTCAATTTTGAACCAAAAGGTGGATGACAAGGGTATTTTGGACCCAATAGGTGGGTGGGAAGGGTATTTTGGAGCCAATAGGTGGATGGAGGGTAATTTTGTACCATTTCCAATACATTAAGGGTATTTTAGGCCCTTTTCCGAATTAATAAACCTGTCACATTATTAATGCAACAACAGATTAGCTACTGCCAATTGAGTGTTTTTAAAAATTTGAGGCGAAAATATCTACAGAAGTAAATTATCATACATTCAAGTGTCTAAATAAAAATTACCGATAAACTTAAAAGTCTGACTATGTTCATCTTAATTATTCTTACGTCTCAATTACGTGATGTTACTTCATTGGTAACTTTTTTTCAAAATAATATATTCAAGGTTTTAAAACAAATCATAAAAAATTATTAAGTTATATTTAAAAAAAAGTGCATGAATTAATTCGGGATGTATTACTTCTTTACCTTTAATCATAAATTTCTACTTCAATTTTGAAAGAAAGTGTCCTCCTAAATAAGCGGCTCAACCTAAATTTAATTGGGGCTTGATTCGGACTCGAATAATTTTGGATGTCAGTTTCAGGAATTCATAATTTCATCATGTTTTAGTAGTGTTTATGACGATTTTGATATTATAATTGGATTATTAATTGGGTGAGGTTTAGTTAGTGATGAGTGGGTAGTGGGTTAGTTTATAAATTATATTAATAAATTATATTATAACCAATACTTGAATGTCATTATTTTAAAAAATATTTTTAAAGAGTTTAATTTTAAAACAATTAAAGAAATGGTCAATTTTGAACCCAAAGGTGGATGATAAGGGTATTTTGGAGCCAATAGGTGGATGAAAAGGGCATTTTGGAGCCAATAGGTGGATGAAGGGTAATTTTGTACCATTTTCAATACTTTAAGGGTATTTTAGGCCCTTTTCTGCATTTTTTAATTGATAACTTTATAATTAGTTAGTACACATAACTATTGATAATAAAACTTATATATATTTAATTATTTTTGTTTCTTTCTTTGTAAAATATTTATTTTAATTTCTTCTCGCTTTAATTTTTTCCCATTAATTTATTATCTTTTCCCTTTTAATAATTTCTAATAAATTCTGTGTATTTAAGAAAAGAATTTAGAAGTTTCCTTTATTTTAATGTTTCAATATTTTTATATTTTATTTTATTTTCTTCACTTATTTTGATATCCGTTCAAAATTAACTTATTTCAAGTACAAGACATTTGAAATCAAATCAAAATGAAAGACAAAAAAGATAAACTCAATAGAAAAATAAAAGAGAGAAAAAATGAATGTAAGTAAAAAAATTTGTATTAACTTAATTTAAATACAATAAAAAATTACGAAATATTTTTTCAAAAAATTAAGAATTTTTTTTTAATTTTTTAATTTTTTTTAAAAAATAATTTTTAATTAAAAAATAATTTTTAATTAAAAAATTATTTACACACATGGCTAGCGAGCGTGTACAAACACAACCAACTTGAGTGGTTGAAGGTGTTATATCAACACAAATGGTGCATACAAATACGAATAAAATGAGTTCAGGAGGATAATATAATCTTAGTTAAGTTTAATTGTGTTTCTGGTATTCTGGTCATAGGCTAAGGGGGTACTTATTCATTGTCCTTATATTTAATTTATTCATAATACAAATATATTGAACAAAATCTATGAAATTCGATCGAAACCCAATGCGAACCAGACATAATTATTCTACCTTCCTATCAAGACTTAATTATTTTCCAAAAAAAAAATAAATAATTATGTTGCTACAGAACTGTATGAGTGATAATTGAGCAGGTTATGTCAAATTTGGGAGGGTCATAATAAGTTTAGACAACAATCGGGTCAAGATCTAACCTAACCTGTTGATACCCAATTTTAGCCTAACATTTTAAAAATTCATAATTTTGAAGTTTTATTTATTTAATAGCTTAGAATAATTTTTTTATAATTTTAAATAAGTTTATCGATAACCATCTTTATTTATCAAAATATAGGATTTTTTGTTAGTTAATTTTAAAATTGCATCTTTACAAGTCATTAGTTACGTTCATTATATTTTTTTTTAAAAATCATTTTATTTGTTACATTTGTTAATATTTATGTTGAATTTAGCACAGTCTAAAATTTATTCCAATGCAAAAAAGAATTTAGAAATTCTATTCAGATAATTTTGGACCATAATGCTAAGCCCATCATTTAAGTCCATTTTGTGTTTTCTTATTTAAGTTATTAACTAGATCAAAAAATGGAGGTCAATAATTTTTGGTGTGGACTTTCCAAATTAGAAAACCCTAAAAATTTCTCCTCCTATTTTTTGGCAAGGAGGCAGCCACCACCCAACCTTCCATTTTTCTAGCTCCGATGAACCGGAGCAAGCCAATATTTTCCCTTCCCCTATTTCCCTTTCACGTCTTTTTCTTTTGTTTTCAGGTGTTTCTGTTCAATATTAATGAGCTCCAGCGAGACAAAGTTCATCCCATTATTGTTCCGTTTCTTCTCCGGCGAAACACGATAACTCCGGCGAGATTACACACGATTAGATATGCCCAACTCATGAGTCTCTGAGGAAATCCAACAGTAACCCAATTTTTATCCTTCATTTCTTTTTGTTTCTGCATATATCATCGTTGTTTTATTAATTTTTTTTGTACAAATTTCCTTTGGTTTTCTTTTATTTTCCATGGTTATAGCTGTTGTAAGTCTATTTGAATTTCCTTTTTGCTTTGTTCTATCTTTTGTTTTAGTTTGGTTGATTGTGTTTTGTTATTTTCTATTATTTAATTTGATGTCTCTTTGTTAATTTTTCATATTTTTAATTGAATGTTGTCATTATGTTGCACTTTGAAGCAATACCTATTGATGATTTTAGTTGGTTATTATTTTATATTTGTCATTATTCGGATTAAAATTATTTTTCATTACCGTTAGAAGAAAAGGGTATATGTGAGTCACTTGTTTACAAGTAGGGGTATATATGAGCTACTTTCATAACAAGGGGTATATCAGCTTTAAATGACAAAGTTGAGGGGTATATCAGACCTTTTTTCCTTATTTTATATTTGTCATTATTCACTGTTATAGAATTTTGTTGGCTGCATTTTTGCTTTTAATTTTATTCATTGTTATCTTAGTATATATTATTCTTTATGTTATTATTATCTTAATCATCAAATGAGCTAGGTGGTGTTTGAATCTTTTTATTCCTTTATTATTTGTTGATTGTTATATATTGGTTTTTCTATTATTTTTGACTCGCCATTAATATTGTGCATGACTTGTTGATTAAGGGATAGTAATTGTTCGAGAAATGTTTGTTATCATAGTCGGTTAATAAACCCAAATTACAATGTTATTGTTGCTGTAAAGTTTTACATTGTTGAATGTTTTGTTGTTCTCCCTATTATTTGGATATATCACACTTATTTATATTGTTAATTTTAGGTGTGGATAATTATATATTTTGTAGTATTATTTTTAATTCGAACAAGATAAGCTATAAATGGCCAATGAAAAAACTCTCCGTCGGTTTTGGAGGCCTTTCCATTTTAAAAGACGAAAATTTAATTTAAGTTAATATATTTTAGTTGTTAAAATTGGCCAATGAAAAATCTATCCGTCGGTTTTGGAGTCCTTTCCATTTTAAAAGACGGAAATTTAATCAAGTTTAATTTATTTACTTGTTAAATTTGGCCGATGAAGAAATTACCGTCGATTTCCAAGGCCTCCAATGTTAATAAGACGGGTTTTTATTTTTAAATTATTATTTCTTATATTCAATTTTAACACTTTTACTAAGTGTGTTTACAGGTACCCCGGTAATATTACTAATTGAGTATTTACATTTCTCTATCGAGTGTCATATAATAAATTAAAACAATATTTCTTATCAAGTAGGAGTCGAACTTTATTTACAACACCATTAGTTGTTTTAATGTTGGAGTAATTATTTATCTCAATTTATGTGAAAATTTAATTGTGTACTAGAATTATAACCAATAGATTTTGATTCAAATAGTTTAATCTATAAGAATTTTGCTAATGAAGTTTGTAATTAAATTCATTTTCTCTCTATAACATTAATGATCATGCCACAAAGCATATACACAAAGACTAGTTTAATTAAAACAAAAATTACAATATTATTTTTATTAGAAAGCAAAGCATCATCCCCCACTCATTGTTCATCCACCTTTGTATGGTTTTGTTTCTACTAGGAGCAATTAGGATTAGGTTCAATTGGCATAAAGGTAGTGAAGTGACATAGATCAGGAAGTTGTTTAGCTTTTTCATATTTCACAAAGCCAAATGCCTCAAAATATTTGATGCATTCACAAATATCTTTGCGGTCTGATTGTGAGGCAGCAGCCATTTTAGCCACACTTTTCAATCCAACACAACATTCATCAAAAGGTTTTGCATCTTCAGTTAGTACAAAAGCTCCACAAGGTCTTACTAAGTGAAAAATATCATTTTCACAACTAATAGCTCCATTTGTTTGGCCTAAAATTAAAGTAAGAGCAAACAAAGTTAGAAGAATTTTTGCCATTTTCTTTTTTTCAATTCTTGGTGATAGTAACTATTGTAGAAACTCTATTTATAGAGTTGAGTATTCAAGTATTTTGAATTTAACATTAATATGAAGTCACATATTTACTTGGTTTGTTTGACTAGATAGAATGGAGTAATTAAAGTAATCTTGACTATTCAATTTTATTTTATATTTAACACTAATATAAAGCTCTATATTTACTTGATTTATTTTACTAGAGAGGATGTAGTAATTAAGTACTCTTGACTATTCAATTACTTTAAATTTAACATTAATATGAATTCATATATTTGTTTGACTAGAAAGAATGTAGTATTTATAGTAAATTTGATTATTCAATTATCGAATTTATTAACATTAATATGAAGCCATATATTCACTTGGTTTGTTTGACTAGAGAAAGTATAGTAATTAAAGTTATCTTGACTATTCAATTATTTTGAATTTAACATTAACATGAAGCAATATGTTCACTTGGTTTGATTGACTAAAGAAGATTTATTTTACTAGATAGAATGTAGTAATTAAAGAACTCTTGACTATTCAATTACTTTAAATTTAATATTAATACGAAGCCATATATTCACTTGGTTTGATTGACTAAAGAAAAATGTAGTAATTAAAGTAATGTTAACTATTCATTTATTTTGAATTTAATACTAATATGAAGCCAAATATTCACTTGATTTGTTTGACTAGAGAGAATGTAGTAATTAAAGTAATCTTGACCATAGAATTATTTTTAATTCAACAGTAAAGTAAGTACTTACTTTATGTATAATGAGTTTCTCTTTTTTATGAATTCAATAAATATGATTTATGATTAAATAAGATGTAACGGTTTTGAGTTTATCTTTTATATGAATTCAATATATATGATAATGATTAAATAAGATGTAATGGTTTTGATGTATTTATTGTACTTTATGCATAATAAATTTATTTTTTTAATTGTAAATTCAATAAATATGATTGATAAATTAGTAAGGTGTGATGATTTTGATGTAATCAAAATAAATCTTCATTGACTCTCAAAACATTCTTTAAATTAATAACTATTAATTTATCAATTAAATAATACCTCTACAAAATAATAGTATTTCATAATTCCACCTAGGGGTGTACAAAGTCGAATCGAGAATTGAATCAAACCGCAAATCGAGTCAAATCGGAAAAAAAAACTGACTAGTGGTTTGATTTGACTTGTTTTGGTGTTAGAAAAAAAAGTCTGACTATATTTGGGTTGGTTTGGTTTTCAACTAAAAAAACCAACATGAGACCAAACTAATCTGACGTTATATATATAATTTTTAAATTTTATTTTATATGTAAAAAATACTTACTTTGATATAATTTTTTAATATCTCTTATACTTTTTCATAGTTTTTATCTTTTAATTAATTTATTTCATGTTTGAAAGTTAGAATTCTTAAAGATCTAATAAAGATTATAGTCCATACAAGTTGGTAATTATAATAAAGTTTAAATAAAAATCAAATCTATCTATCTATATATATATATATATATAATAGGAGAGGTAATAGCGCCTACGTGTAAACACCATAATTAATCTCTAATTTTAACTTTTAAATAATCAATTAATTAAATAATATTAATTTAAAATTTTAATTAAAGAAAAAAGTTACTTTTCAAAAGAACAGTTAATTTTTTTTTACCCCAATTGAAATTGTTTAGTTTTTTAAAATTTTAAAAAATACATTTCCTTTAAAAGGCCGTTAGTCTTTCATTTTCAGTTTTCAAAAAAAAAAATTAATTAAATATTTTGAACATTTTAAAAATAAATAAAAATAACGTTTCTATTTATATAATTGAGTGACTTTCTGAGAGAGAAATACATAGTTGAGTGACTTTTGATTTAAAATTGAAAGTTGAGTGACTTTCTGAGAGAAGATTGCATAGTTGAGTGACTTTTGATTTAAAATTGAAAGTTGAGTGACTTTCTGAGAGAAGATTGCATAGTTGAGTGACCATATGAGGTATTAACTCAGTTTTTGGCCAAAAACATCCTTCAGCTATACCCCAAACTTAAACTACATCCTTAAAGTGTAACGACCTGTTTAGTCGTTTTAAGCAGCAGATTTTATTTCTGGGAAAAACTGTCTTGGTCGACGGATCCCACGACGGACCGTCATGGGCACGACGGACCGTCGAGGGGGTCTCGTTCCAAAACACTTAGAATTTAGAAAATTGGGTACTGAGATCGACTCTCTGAACTTCGCGACGAAATGGCAGGACGGACCGTCGCAGGCACGACGGGCCGTCACAGACCCTTCACTGAAATTTAGTCTCTGAGCTTTGTGACGGACCTGCAGGACGGACCGTCACAGTCTCCGTCAGCTCACTCGGGTCGGAATTTT
>NC_028646.1:4660292-4661653 GCF_001406875.1 Solanum pennellii
TTGTACTGACCCCTACTTGTAATTGTTTTTCTTTGTTATTTGTGGAGTGCAGCAAACGTGCCATCGTTGTCAACTCAACCGCAACTCTAGCCAGTCTTCGTCAAGCCAGATTTCAGGGTGAGCTATTGCTTCTAGCTTGGACTGGATCTTCCTCTTCATGTCTTGATGCCTTGAGATTTCGGCATGGACTAGCTTTTTACTTATTTTAGCTTCTTAGATTAGTAATTTGAGGATAGATGTTCTTGTGGTGATGACTTCCAGATTTTGAGGATAATGATTGATAAATTTTAGAAGTTATTTAATTGATTTATTAATGAGTTTTAAGTCTTCCGCATTATTATATTTTGTTATTTATGGTTGAAATGTTGGGGATTGGACTGGTTGGTTCGCTCACATAGTAGGATAAGTGTGGGTGCCACTCGCGACCCGTTTTGGGTCGTGACAAACTTGGTATCAAAGCATTAGGTTCATTGGTCTCATCACACAAGAACGAGTCTAGTAGAGTATTAAGGAACGGTAGGGGGACGCCTTTACTTTTCTTTGAGAGGCTATAAGACTTTAAGAAAATTCCATTCTTTCTTTCTTTCGTGCTATTACTTGGATCCAATTGGTATCTAGGTGATACAAATTGGTATCTGACCATCTTCACTCTATTTCGCAGATGGTTAGAACTAGAGCAACAACTACGCCAACACCAGCACCAGCAGGACAGGGTGCGTCTGAGCCAGCCACTGGGGCTGTAGCTCGAAGAGAAGCAGTGGAAAGGGGCCGTGGTAGAGGCCGTGAGAGGACGTCCTCTAGAGGAAGAGGACAAGCACCTGTCCCATCTAGTATTAGGGCGGTGACTCCTCCACCGACTGAGGAAGTAGTAAGAGAGGGTGAGGAAGGGGAAAGTGAGCAAGTGCAGGGTGAGGAATTACCACCCCAACCTACCCCAGAGATGATTAATCAGGTTCTTGCTTATCTTAGCGGGTTATCTGATCAAGGCCAGACACCTCCGATGTTTTCTGCACCAACACCTCAGGTTCCGGAAGTACAACAGGCAACTGCTCCGGCTCCCCGCATGGATGCTCCATTGGAAATAGGCACGTTTCCTCGTTTGACTACAGGGCCTATAATGACAAGCGATCAGCATGAACTTTTCAGTAAGTTCTTGAAATTGAAACCTCCAGTCTTGAAGGGTGCCGAATCTGAGGATGCCTACGATTTTCTGGTTGATTGTCATGAGTTACTACATAAAATGGGCATAGTGGAACAATTTGGCGTTGAGTTTGTAACCTATCAGTTTCAGGGAAATGCCAAAATGTGATGGCGGTCATATGTTGAGTGTCAACCGGCACAGGCACCACCTATGACTTGGG
>NC_028646.1:4667958-4686660 GCF_001406875.1 Solanum pennellii
TTAGTAATTTGAGGATAGATGTTCTTGTGGTGATGACTTCCAGATTTTGGGGATAATGATTGATAAATTTTTGAAGTTATTTAATTGATTTATTAATGAGTTTTAAGTCTTCCGCATTATTATATTTTGTTATTTATGGTTGAAATGTTAGGGATTGGATTGGTTGGTTCGCTCACATAGTAGGATAAGTGTGGGTGCCACTCGCGACCCGTTTTGGGTCGTGACATAAAGTATCATTTTTAGCAGAAAACATCATTTAACTATATCCTAAACTTAAACCATATCCTTAAAGTATCATTTTTAGCAAAAAAAAAATATCCTTTTAGTATTTGTAAGTGAACAAGTTTCATCCTTTTGTTAGATATTGTCAAAAAACTAAGGGATTTTACGAAAACATGAACAATTAACATAAATATCAAACAAAAGTTATTATGCACAATTTCATTACTTTCTACAAGTAGTTCTTGAAAAATATAAAAAATTTTAGACACTGTTGTTTATGGAAACAAAATGATTGAAAGGTGTAAGCGTACATGATTTGCCTTTTTCATAACGGAAAGAAGTTGGGGATTAATTATTTTGAGTTTTGGGTCAAACTCATCCTTAAACTATACCTCAAACTCAAAGTAAGTATCATTCTTATCATAAAACATCCTTAAAATATTTTAAAGTAAACAATTTTTATCCTTCTACTTGAATTTTTCAGAAATCTAACCGATATATCCCATAAAAAATAAGTTGTTCCTTCCTAATTACTATCTTAGATATGCCAAGAGTATTATCGTGAATTTTTTCGTAATTGAATTAAGAATTATGCAAATTCTTTTGATTTGACCCCTTTTTTTCCGTTTATTTTTCATATAATTGTAATTAAAAATATTATTAGTTTAAATGTGTTTCTTCTCAATTGAATATGCTATAAGACATATGTTGGAGACTTCCCCTTCTAATAATGTAGAATGAAACTCAAATACGAGACATAATCAATATTTTGGTCACTTTCAATATTAGATTGACCCAAAAATCTATTAAATTAATAGGTTAAGGAACAGTTAAAACTAATTAATCTCCAACTTCTTTCCATTACGAAAAAGACAAATCATGTACGCTCACACCTTCCAATCATTTTTTAGTTTACATAAGCAACAATATCTCAGATTTTTTATATTTTTCAAGAACTTCTTGAAGAAAATAATGAAATTATGCATAATAACTTTTGTTGGTAGTCATCTTAACTGCTCATGTTATCATAAGATCACTTAGTTTTTTTTACAATATCTAACAAAAGGATGAAACTTGTTCACTCACAAATCCTTTAAGGATGTTTTTTCTTGCTAAAAATAGTATTTTAAGGATGTAGTTTAAGTTTAGTGTATAGTTAAAAAATATTTTTGGCCAAAAACTCGATTTTCTATCATTAAAGTGAAAATTCATTGCCACTCTTTCAGAATACTACATCCCTTCTACCTTTGGATGATTTTCTTCTTACTTCTTCAATTAATCATGAAATTACACAATAATAAATAAAAGGTAAATCAAGATAACAAAATCAATTCAAAAGAATCCAAATAAATATAGAAAGAAGTACCTCTATTTTAAGAATATATAAAACTGCATTTAAAATGAATTCGATCTAAGAATTCATAAAATTTAAACTCTAAATCCGAATTTGACGCCTATACACAACAAGCAGTGGGTCGGTCCATGGATTTTCCTTCCGTTTCCCTAGGAGAGTTGTCGACTCCAACTACCAACCATGTACGATCCATACTAGATCTGACCAACTACCCATCCTACCTCCTCTACGTTCTTGATAGCGAATCTTTGTCTCAGAAGAGTCTTTCAATGATGGCAAGTTTGGGTCCTCTTCCCCATTACTTAAAAAAAAGGAGTTACATATACTTAAGGGGTGTTTGACCCCTTTGTCGAAAACTTACATTATATATGTATCTAGATATAATTATTAGTTCATACATATATTGCACTCGTTGAGTACTTCTACTCGATTTTACTTATTTATATTTAGATACCCCTTAGTCAATTTTGGCTCCGCCACTTTACACAACAATTAAAGGGTAGAAAAGATGCAAATGTGAGGAAGTTGTTTAGCTTTTGAATAATCTACTGGGTAGTTTGAAATGCAGCTTTAAAGCACCTGCAAACCATTTTGTGGTTTAATTCTGAGGCAAAAGCCAATTTGGACAAATTTTGCAATCCAACACAACAAACATGACTAGGTACATCAACTAACTAAAAAAAAATAACTTTTAGCGATAATAAATATTGATATTAATAAAGAGTGTTAAAGTCTTTAGCGACATTAGTTAAGAGTTATTAGAACAAACATCTTTAAAGGCTTTAGTGACATATATACAAAAAGTGTTAATTGCCGCTAAAAATACATATTTAACGATAATTAAAAATTAATTGCCGCTAATAATCATTTTCGATGTAGTAACTTGACCTACCATAAAACTTCCACAAGGAACTAATTTTGGAATAACATTAGTACCATAATGAATAATTCCATTTGTTTGGTCTAAAATTAGCGTCGGAGCAAACAAAGTTGAAAAAAAATAACTTTCAACATTTTTTTCTAATTCTTGGGGATGTAATTGGATCATTCATATCAAAGATTTAATGAGAAATATGCATAAAAAAGGCCTATTTATTCTGGTTTAGAAGAGTTGAGTATTCAATTATTTTGAATTCAACATTAATATGAATCCATCTCTTAACTTGGTTTGTTTGACAGGAGAGGAGGTAGTAATTAAAGTACTCTTTTGGTGAATTCAATAATTAGATTTGCATCTCCTCTTCACATGTCCAAACCATCTCAATCTCACTTCCCTCATCTTGTCTACCATAGAAGTCACTCTCACCTTATCCCGAAAATCTTCATTCTTAATTTTATCATTTCTTGTATATCCATACATCCACCTCAACATCCTCATTTTCGCCAATAAACATTTTTTGAATATAAAAATTCTTGATTAGTCAGCACTTTGCCCTATGAGGAGCATGATTTCTAAAGTACTTTTAAAAAGTATATTTCAAATTGTTTGCGATAGGTGATTAATGTGATATAAATTTTAATGAAATATTTCAATTTTGTTCATGTTGTTGATTCCCTAAAACGTCTAAACTTAAATAAAAATATATGTTTATCTGTCTTGAGTAGTGTAGCCCCAACGATCATGAGTCTTCAGTCATTACTTATCTAATTTAAAGATAAAAACACATTGAAATCATCCTAATTTATTGAGTTTTATACATAAACTATTGAGAGTGTAAGTTTCCAACCTGAACTATCATCCAAGTGAAACACACTAGACGTTGACTAGATCAAATGTTTATCTAAAAATGCTTCTACGCGTTTTGTCCATAAAATCTACGTTCAACCAACATATACAACGACTCTATTTGCTTAATACATTAATTTTTTGATATTGTTTTTAAACTGATTTATACCAAATATATACCACAATTATTTCTTGTTGATGAGAACAAATTTGAGTTAAAATAATTCGTTTATTTATTCATCATACTATTTTATTGGAAACAAAACAAGAAAAATGTTTCATATTGTACAACCAACAAGAGAATCTCTTATAGAACACAACTCTCTAACAACCTCCTTCATGTTTTTTCTTTTACTTGAATTTTACATTGAACAATCAATACCAACTCCAAGTAAGGAGATTAAACCCTCTATCATTTTTTGTCTTCTCATCAACCTTGGATCTACTATCTCAATTGCTCCATCAGGCATGGCATTCCTAACAAAATCATGAAGGTTTAAATCGCCGCCAAACATGTCATCTGTTGGTCTTTTTCCGGTTAATATTTCAAGCAAGACGATACCAAAACTATACACATCACCTTGCGTTGATGCCTCACTTCCCATACCATACTCATATAGCAGTAATTGAGTTAATGTCGTTGCATCCAGAGTCACTAAAGTCTCTTTAGAGACATTTATATAGAGTGAAATTTACCTGGAGCTATGTAGCCAATAGATCCTTTAAAAGTTGAAGAGTTTGTCTAATTCTACAAGTGGGCAACCAATTCATTATCAAGGAGTATATTACTTGGTTTGAGATCACAATGAACTATTGATATTTGACAATCATTATGAAGATAATGAATTGCACAAGCAACATCAATAGCAATATTCAGCCTTTGTAGAAATCCTAACCCTTCTTGGCTGAACATAATTATCCGGATGCAACGACTCCTCCAAACTTCCATTGGCCATAAACTCGTAAACCAATGACTTGAATTCGTTGCCACGATAATCAACACCAGAACATGCAGTAAGTAGCTTAACTAAATTCCGATGTCTAACATTTCTCAAGGCCTCACATTCTGCTATGAAACTTTTGATAGCTCCATATTGTGAAAAGATTCAACACTTTTTATAGCAACGTGTTTACCATTCGTTTCCAAAATTCCCTTATAAACATATCCATGACTCCCAACACCAATCAAGTTGCTCGTAGAAAACTCGTTGGTAACTTTGAGTATACTTTGATAGGACATAGCTATGAGTTGATTTAGATTGTTATCTAATGAAGGAAATGTTCTTTTGGACCTTCCGAATCGATAGAAGAACAAAGCACAAACTATAACAACTAGCCCCAGAATTCCTAATATTACTAAAATAACAAGCTTAAAGTTTATTTTCTTTAAACGACTGAAATTGCAATTGGCAAGTTTCAAGCCAGGTATACCACCACAGATTCTAGGATTTCCAATGAATGAATCTACACTCGCGTTCTCAAAGATGCCTCGTTGTGGAAGGGAACCTTCAAAATCATTAAACGATAAGTTTAAGAAATGTAAGGCAAAACCTTCCAAGTACTTTGGAACTATACCTGATAGCTTATTCCGCGAAAGATCTAAAACTTGAAGACTCTTTAGTGAACTAAAAGTGAATAAGGAAGTGATCCACTGAATTGATTCTCACTAATGCTGAGACACACCAGGTTAGGAAGGTTGATCCCTAAATCTCGAGGCAGAGTACCTTCGAGTTGGTTAAATGACACATCAATGACTTTCAAGGGGGTAAGATTGTAGAATGAGCTCGGAATTCTACCAGATAACCTATTAAAGTCCTCGTCAAATATTTCCAAACTCTTCATTTTCCCAAACTCCTCGGGGATTTCACCCTCGAGATCATTATCCAAAAGGTACATTTCCAATAGACTTGAGAAATTACCATAAGATTTCGGGATTTCACCAATGAGCTTGTTGTAACTGAAATCAAAATATTTGAGTTTGGTAAGTAAACCAAGCTCCCTTGGAAGAACACACACAAGATTGTTCTTGTACGCCCATAACTCAACGAGGTTACTACACAACGATAGATTGACAGGAATTTCACCATGTAATGAATTGTTTTGCAAATATAGATGGCGTAATCTTGTCAAACGGCCTATTTCAGGAGGGATATTGCCAGAAATGGTGTTGTTTCCGATGTCTAGTCGTATGAGGAAGCTCAAATTTCCAACAAAGGGTGATAACACACCGGGGAGCTTATGATCAAGAAGGTTTAGTTCAATGACTCGTTGATTACGCGTACCACATACCACACCACGCCATTGACATAAAGGAATAGATTTGTTCCATGTAATCAAAGATTCAAAGGGATCAACTATTTTGATTCTTGATAGCAAAGAGTGCTTCAATATCTGTTATATTATGTGATTTTGAGGGAATACTAAGTGTGAAGAGAAATAAGAGAAGAAAGATTTTGTCAAGATAATAGGCCATGGTTTTCTAAAAAGCTTCTTAACTTGCTCCACTTTTTTTAAACTATATACAACCTCTGAACTTATTTTACAAGTAAATCATTTTTCGGCCTACGTGGCATTATCTTGAAAAAAAGTCAATCACCATTGGGCCCTCAAGATAGTGTCACGTAGGCCGGAAAGGGGTATAAAATTATTTATAAAATAAGTTCAAGGGGTAATAGGACCTTAGTATAGTATAAGTGTGTCTCCGGATTTCGAGCATAGGTTGAGGGGTACTTGTGCATTATTCTTAGATATTTAGTAATTTTTTTACTTTCGTCATCTCAATTTATGTGACCCTATTTGACTTGGGACAAATTTTTTTAAAAAAAAAAAAAAAAAATTCGGAAACTTTTGATCTTAAACAATTCTTATAGCTTATTTGGCCGAGTTTTTTTTTTTACCAAGCTTTTAGGAAAAAATAAATATTTAGGATGTGTAGCAAAAGTTTGTGGCTACATTCATTTCATTAAATTAGCAAAACGACCAAATTTAACCATGAACTTTGCGAAATGGTTTTGATTTGATTTTCTATTTTCTTGATAGTTGAGACTTGAGATTAGATCTATATTTGTCATTACAAAAATGGATTGGTTTTTTCCCCTGTTGATAAACAAATAATTATTACGACTAATCTTCACAATTAGTATTTCCGGTGAAATTAGGATTTAATTTTATGAGTTTAGAATTTTATAATAATTATTTTAAGTGATAGTAACTAAATTTTAGATTTGATTATTTATAAATGTATTTATCAACATAAATATATTGCTTAAACAAAATTTATAGAATTCGATCCAAACCAACAGGCAAACCAGACTTAATTATTGTATCCACCAATCAGCTGCAATTAGCAATAGTTAGTTTGGCAGTTAGCTAGTTTGTTAATGGTGATTAGCTATTTTTCTTTTATATAGTCCCCGTCTACTTTTATTTGTTATATTATTGACTAATTTTCAAAGGTAAATTAGATTATATTAATTCGATATCTTAAACAAAAAATTTAGATATTCAAAAAAATATATGAAAAGTACTATAAATTGCAATTTTTTGCATATTAATATTATTAAAAAATACATCTTAAAATATTAGTTAAAGTTCTTATAATTTGACTCTAAAAATAGAAATCATGACAAACAATAGTGGACGGGGAAAAAATATATATAATATATATAGCTAAAATATTCTTCTTGTACATACTCTCTCTGATGAATAGAAAAATACAATTTCAAGGTAATTTTCCAAAGTTGAATTGGAAGTAGGAAATATATGATGAATGTATAAGAAAATACAAGCACTTGTTACTTTTAAATCAATTTAAAAAAAAAATTAAGGAAAATGACTTTCTTTCAAAATTAAAAAAAACATTTTCAAAATTTTCTTTCAACCTTAAATTACGATTTTTTTTCTTTCTCATCCCCATACCCCCGACACTCCCCATTCAAAAACAAATTGAAAAAATCTTTTTTATAAAAATCAATTTATTTTATCACTACCCTGACCTCCCTACCCCCAAACCAGCCCCTAGCCCCTACGGGAAAAAAGTTAACAATTTAAAATTTTAATTTTGAAAAATAGTTCAAATTTTAATTTTTTTTATTTTTTTACCTCGTCCAACCCCTGACTACCCCTACTCCCTTCACAAAAAAATTAAAAGTTTGTTTTTGAGAAAAACATAAATTACAATTTTCCATTTTCTTTTACCCACACCTACCCCAACCCCCTACCACCCCGCCCCTTAAAAAGAATTATTTACCAAACTAAGTCATTATATAAAATAATTTATCAAAATAATATATTTTTTTAAAATTTTACAAAACTAGTATAAACGTATTTCACAGTAACGTTTTTGGGTATATTTCAAATTTTAAAAACTAACGGTGTTAGGTTGATATACGTTACTGTGAGTAACATTTTACTCCTAAAACGTTTTTTTGAGTAACGTTTTACTCCTAAAACCTTACTGTGAGTAACGTTTTAAGAGTAAGACGTTACTCACAGTAACGTTTTAGGAGTAAAACGTTACTCACAGTAACGTATATCAATCTGACGCCGTCAGCTTTTAAAAAATAAAATATACCCTAAAACGTTACTGTGAAATACGTTTATACTAGTTTTGTAAAATTTTTAAAAAACATATTATTTTGGTGAATTACTTTATATAATGGCTTAGTTTGGTCAATACTTCCCTTAAAAAAGACTATGATTTAAAAGTTTGTTTTTTAAAAATATTTTCTATTCATCAATCAAAGAAAAAAAAATCAAAAATCTACTTTTTTTGAAAAAAAAAATCAAAAAATCATTTTCCCATGTATTTTTCGTTTTCAATGGAAAAACATTTTCTTTCCTACCAATTTTCTATGGAAATAATTTCCAATTTGAAATATTTTTCCGTGAAGTTTTTGGGGTATTTACAAAATACAACTCCTTTCCAAACAACACATCGGAAATTTTGACAAGAGATCTTTTATTCACATTATTTTTAATATTCAAGATTACAAATGTTGTATTCACATTACTTTAAATAGTAAACATAATTATTATAATGTGTACACAAAAGAAATTCTCTTTTCCAGTCATGACTAATATTTTGTTGTTAATTTCCTCACACATAAATCATTTTTGGGGAAGTCAATTTTCACCATTGCGATCGTCATAACAATTTTCCAAAGTTGAATCCCTTTCAATTAGCATTGGAGAGATATTGTTTTATGAATAATTACTCAGAAAATTATCTTTCTTTCTTGATTTCAATTATCTTCATTACAAAAAAGTATCTAAAATAATAACTATTAATTAAGTGATCATGTGATAAATCAATCGAGTATTAAGTACGAGAGAGAACTGCAAGAGCTATAAAAGCAATTGAGATTTGATTTTAGATGTGAAACCATTTTATTATTTGATTTTTAAAAAAGTACGATCTCATAAAGGCTTCCGCAGTTAATATGATTTCATGCATATGGTCATATGGGTCTAGTTTTATAAGGTCAGGTAGTGTATCGAGTACTAGACATGTGAATTTGGATCGTGACAATTATGGGTGTATTCAATTTCATTTCGGATTTACAAGCCAAACATGCCTCAAAATTTCAAATGGAACGATGATCCATCAACAGGACATCAAGAAATTATTGAAAAAATTAACCCATGGACTCCAATTTCAACAGCAACTCGTCATAGTAGAGACATACACTAATGGTTTTTCAAAAGACTGGAAAAATTGAAGTACGCTGTGGTTCTACTGAAAGTTACGATTATTACCTTTTATTTTGCATGATAACGAAAGGTGCTTATGGAACGACTAGGTGTGAGAGAGCATCTAAATTACTGGAGTTTCCGTTCTTTCGTCTCCTAGCTGCTGAGAAGAATCAGATAACAGGTGTGAATTGCATCGACAAAGAATATCGAGTGTAAGTCAGCAGCTACCATCACTGCCAAATTGCTTTTGGAGATCGTGGAACGACACTGTGGCTGAGCCTCTCTTCTTTGGTTTCTGTTGAGATTGGTGTTCCCTCCATCCAGTCATGTATATTATCTGAAAACACAATTTATATTACAGTATACTGCAGCAAAAGAGAACTTTCAGCATCAGTTCCTCTTAAATCACCTGAAATGTTGCTGGAATTGTGCCATCTTCAGCTGCAAACATTGACTCGTAAATAGCTGCTGTGGCCAGGGCTGTATCCTTTTTCAATACCTAATCCATGGAGAAGATGAATGTTAGAGTGATAAAAACCAATAAGTAATTTCAATTCTTCTCAAGTTGACAAGATAAAAGGAATTTCAGCAGAAAGCTACCTTGCTCCTTTGCAGTAGAGCACTAGTTTCGCCCATTGCACGGAGATGTTCTATCAAATCCAAAGCTGCCACACAAGCAAAACGAAGAAAGAATAATCAAATTCAATATAGAAAGACTATGTAACTGAATGAGTATAGAAATGCATACTTCCTCAATGGCATTGCAGATGTGCAAGCTTATCCACAACCAAAATACAAGAAAGTTTATTGCTACTTTAAATAATAAAATGAAGGGGCATTTCTAATGATGACCATAAAACGAACATATTGGCTACACATTTCCTCAATAGCTAGAATCTTAAACTCAAATGGCAAAAAACTTTTAAGAATCTTGTGGAAAATAAAGTGGTCGACACAAATGAAAATAATCAAATAACAGTGATGCTTAGTCCTCTGAAAGATCTGACCTCTTGGTCAGTGGTCAGTGGTCACAAATGATGATTTAGCTAAGATACTAGCTGATAAATAATTTTAGTGAGCCCAATGACAAATTCTAGTTTGCAGAATGCAACCACTGAGACTCATCCCGAAAAATATATCTAAAGGAAAAGGAATGAAATATACATTGCACACTGCTAAAAGAAGGGGGGACAGAAGAAGGCAACAACTGTCAAGGTTCTCAAGCTCAACTGCTCCAGGTATAAGAAAGAACTAGTGAAACAAAAGCTTTCAGATTTGATGAAGCAGAGTTAATTTTAAATTCCTGGAAGCTGTGTTGCTCGGACTCTCCAAGATGGTGTCACACCTATGTCAGATCCTCCAGAAATGCGAACTATTCATAAAGTATCAAACATGCACCTATTGGCAATTTCAAAGAGTATGACCAACATAGCCTAAAAGTGTATATATCTCACATAACTATAAACGAAATAATCTTTTAAGTAGATTACCTTACAATTTACATGCATTGAGTGTGCCATATTGAGAGACATATATAAATCAAATAGAACATAAGAGATACTTAGAGTGCAAAAGCAGGGAGATAGAAAGAAGCAATGAGTTAAGCATGACCTTTTAAGCTCCATAAAATGACTGGTCACACAAAAGCTTTAAAAAGAGATTGATGTATAGAACTCTTCACTACTTCCCTGATGTGCATAACTTGAGAGAATTATTTTTTCTTCTTTGTAAAGAAATCTACCAGGTCAATTCCGTCTCACCTCACAAGAAAATAAAAATTAAGAATAGTATAAAAAGGGCATAAAATTCCATTTGGAAGACCATCAAAAACTTGTGGTCAGCTTTCAGTAGCAATATCAGGATCAATGTTGTCTTGAAGATATCTTTCTAGGAAGATCACTGATTGGGCAAGGAAGTTTGAAAAACCTTTTCTCCCTGGCTTATTCCCCCCAAGTCTTCAAAAAAAACACTGGTAAGCCAAGTCTGGAGCCCCCAACGATGGAATATGAGCTTTCCAAGATTATCGAAATGATTGAGAACTAGAAAGACTCTCTAACTTCCTCCAAACTCTTGAATCTTTTGAGGGTACATCAGAAACCATGCATAAATTAGTTTGGAAGCTGAATATGAGAGATGCATTTACAGTAAAGGCTGCATACTGGAATCTAAACCATAATGCTTCAATGACTGGTGTGGCCTTGGAAACACATTTGCAGGATCAAAAATCACTCTCAAAGAATTCTTGTTTTGTTTGGTTAGTGGCGAAAAAGAATTGTGTAACACATGAGAACTTACAAAGAAGAGGTTTCCAGATTTGCAGAAGATTTTTTCTTTGTGTACAGGAAGTAGAAAATAATGCTCAATACATATTTGTGGCACGTGTTATCTTCTATAATTGCGGTTACTTGGTTCTTTCCTAGAACCACACTGGAGCTTCTGAACCACTGGAAGGGAATTGATACAAGCAATGAAGAGAGAGACAGATGGAAAATTCATTTCAGTTTGTATAAGGTGGATAGCGGGGAAAGAAAGAAACTCATCAAGATGTTTTGAAAACAAAAGCAACTCCATTAAGAAGACCAAAAAGAATTGAGACGGGAATTTTTAAATGATGTGGGAGACCTGATAGATTTAGAAGAAAGTCCATATATATGATAAAAGAAAACATTACAGAAAGCTAGAAAAGAGTACAAGAAAAAAGTGGAGAGCAAGGCGGCATAACAAGAGCATTGCTGTTGAAATCTTAATATCCAGATATGGATTCATGCAAGGTACAGGAGGTTCCTGGCACTGTCTGCTCGAATACGAGGTTGGAAACCAAAGCATGAAGCATAACTCTTACCACTGTTATATCGAATTGTATACTCATCAACGTCAACTCCAGGAAGAGTAAAGCCTGCCCTAGTCAAGAGATTGCCAGCATCACGCACCTGCAGCAAAAAAATATATGCTCTTTCACATGATGCCTTCTCTTTTTGGTGATTTTGTCTTCACATTTCAACACAAACCTTTTCTTCATCTAATGAACAGTATATAATATTTATCAGTTCATAGCTTAACAACCAACAATGAAGTAATAGGTGAGTCTTCACTTGCCATGATGGCAATGCTCTTTATAAAATTGAGAGATTCTTGCTCATATTTCCAGTGTTCATTGTGATTGCAATATATAACTGCCTCCTTAAAGTTACCCCATTCCCCAGGGATGGAAGAGGAGTACAAGGTAAATTACAAGAAATGACACGTTACTGCCAGAGAAGCAGGTAACCCTTCAGCAGGCCATGAGCATTTAACGTTAGTAGAAAACAATGCACAATGCAGACTGCAGTTGAACATAACTTTCCTAGACCGTCCACACACTGAAATCCACATTTGACAATGAAAAAAATCCTTCCTCATTCCATATACTCCAACACTCCCTTCTCTCAAATAGCAGTTAAGTGGAAACTATAACCACTCAACATGCCAAAGTCATACTACCATGAATGCAAACCAATAGAAAATGTGTAGCTCGAAGAGAAACGGTCTTATCATTTTTTAAGAAATGTGAAACAATAGTGTTATATGGGAATGTTCGTCAATTGAATTAGAACAGAAACTTAACAAAAAAGAAATTTGGTTGACCCACTGATATGAAACAAAAAAGTAAGAGCATAGTCAATTTACTAAATTTGATAAATTCAGCTCATGCAATACGTCCTTAAGCGCGAAGACCTATATTTCCAAAAAAAAAATGGCCCATGATACAGTGGCCACTGTATCTTTGATTTCAAAAGATAAAGTGGCCAAAATTGGTCACCATGACAAACTGACTAGAAGCGTCTGTTGTAAGATTTTATAAATAATATTTGTATATAAGATTGTTAAAGATTCATTACTCTAGGAATTTCAAAATTACTGCTAGTGTTGATTATATTTAGAAATCCTAGACCTATGAAACAATTTTCAGAATCAGTGTATAGCCAAATTTCAAAAATATACTTGTGCCAAGGGTGATAATCGTGGACTGATGCCTCCTTCACGCTCCATTTGTGCAATAGTGCAAGCTATCCGCAGCTCCCTAAGATAATATCAACAAGATGACGAACATTTAGGTTCTACGAACATAGAGACTGTATGCACTTGATATAATGGTAGTGAAATACCTCAATGTTTCTCCGCCAAGAATAGCCGCCAAGAATAAGCCATCTGGCTTTAAAGCCAATCTGCTCTGGTAGAAGTACAGTTATAGTAAGTGTCTTTGGTGATATGCCATTTGGAGTACAAGATTGAAAAAGGAAAATAACTAAATACTAGAGGGAAATGTAATCTGTCTGCGTCCAACCAAATACAGCAAGCACCTGTATCATTGCCCCAGGAAGATCATTTGTCCAATGGAGTCCCAAGCAGCTAATGACCAGGTCAACAGAACTTCCCATGTGAAACAACAGAATGCAGAAAGGATGTTATTTCTTTGTCAATAAGGTATTCCCATCATTCATTAAGGACAGCGTCAAATATACACGTACTTTTCTTTCACGGGCAAATATTCTTCATCACCAATAATGTATGATGTTTCAATGTTATAAGTGGGCATTTGCTGCTCAGCATCTTTACACAATTTTACCATGTCCCATGATGTATCCATCATAAGTAATTTCTCGATGCCACCTGAAAAGCAACAGGTACGCCCAAAATCATGCTCTAGTTTCATGTAAAAATATAAGCATGTTAATCAAATGGTTCGTGAAAGGTCAAAATTATTACTCAATTCCAGTATGAGCCAAGGTTGGTTTGAGCATTATTTTTGGTTGGCGGGCTAATTTCTTGTAAGAATCATATTCCCAAGTGACTTAGTGACAGACGAATGAACGAGATCTATCTTTATAATGGAGACATCTTATGGAGTACTTCTATTTTTGTCTTTTGAAAATGCAAGATAATTATATATGTAGTTTAAGGTAAATAGAGGATGCCCAAAAAGGTGCTAAGTGAGGCTGAAGGGTTCCGAAAAGATCAATTCAAGCATCACTGGGAATTGCTTCTTTATATCAAAAATGAACAAACAATAGGAAAAAGGTTACTTACATGCATCTCGATAAATAGTATTGGTTACCTACTTCCTCCCCCCAGTATAAGTACCAGGTAACTCCCCCATAAGACTTAGGCAGTTGGAAACAAATTACCTAGGCCCTAGAGTTTTTTATCTCTACTGGAAGTTGATCCTTGGTCTCCCAAAACCTTTCACATTTCATTGATCACTAGACCACACCTCTGGGTGGAAGAACTGTTAAATTCTTTAACTGAGTTCTCAAGTCCTTGATATGCATTTTTGGTCCTTTTTCTATCTCTTCTTTCTACCTTAATAACAATGATAAATTGGGTTTTCAAGTCCTTGATATGCATACTTGGTCCTTTCTCTATCTTTTTCTTTCTAATTTTTAATAACAATGGTGTCGGACCAACTTGCGCGCACTTTGTCATTTCATTGGATACTCGCATCTTAATCATCGTGTCATTTTCCTAGGAGATTGCATACCTAAATAATTTAAGTTTAGGTACCACAATTTTGTCTAATTTCGCTCCACTTACATTATAGCTATTAAAAATAATTTATCAGATAAACGCATTCAAGGTGGTGCAACCCCAGTATATAACACCCAAAAGGAGGAGACAAGAAATCCAAAGAAGTAACTGCTTCAAGCTAGTATGATTTTGTTAAATTTATAGTGTGTAAGACATGTTTAACTACTACTACACTAACTAAATAAAATTTCACTATTTTCCTTAACAATTATGCAAAATGAAAGCATCGTTTTTGCTTTTCAAAAAGTATGTTTAATATGAAATTTTTGGACTGACTAGTCAAAAACCAAGTAATATCATGAAACTATAGTTAAAACATGTGACTCAAGAAACTTTCTTCTCACCGCGTCCGCGCAGTAATCGTCTGATAGCTTCCAGAGAACCCCCCATACACAATGCCGTAGGAAATGTTCTCTTACAATCCTGCAAAATGAAAAAGATGTAAATCTTTAACTCTTGTTAGATGAGACACTATTAAAGCACAAGCAATTCGTTAGGCAAGCAATTCATGTATATCAACAACAAACTCATAGAATTGTTTTTAGTCATATGTGTGGCGACAGATCCATGGCATCCCAATCTATTAGGGGTTATGCTGCTGGCTGCATAAGGAAAGATATTCCTCGCACAAATTCAGCATACAGCATTTCTTTTGCAATATTTAACTGAGCATACTAATGAAATCTCTACCTAACTAATACAACACTCAATTTTTAGCATAAACCCACTAATGCAGCTATTAACTCCATTACTAATACTGACATAATTTATGTGAGAATCTACGTATTGGCTATCTAAAAAGAAAATACCCTTAAAATAGGCAATTGCTGCATAAACAATTTTGTGCATTATTATACACTATATAACAATTCCTACATTATTTTTATTATTCAAGCATAACAATCCTTGCATTAATATTCACAGATGATAGCATAACTATCTGTGCAATAAAATTCACAATGACTAATCCATGAACCAAATGACACTTCAGAGAACATGAGTTAACCAGGATCCTAAAAGACTTGCAGCCCAACTACCCAAGCCTAAGCTATATGAATTCCCCGCTAGGCAGATGATTTGGATAGACGACTTGATAGAAAAGAAAGTGTCTCACCTACCTTTATCTTCTCAAAATCTAAAACTGACTGTTGTTTTCTTAAACAATAGTTATAGATCTTATAGTGATAAGAAGTACATTAGTGCACATGATAATTTACTAGTCGTATTCACCAAATTTTAAAAAAAATGGTAATTAGGCATCCTTCGGAACTTAACATCCTAACCTTAATATGATAGGTAATCTAATCTTTATTTAAAGAAGGATACAACTGAACCCATATATTTCTCTATCAACTCACTAAATTCATCGATCTTTAGAAGGGGCAACTACTCACGCATTGTTATATTGTGAAAGATAGCAAATAGAGCACAGATCACAGGAGTAAAGTAGTGAAATCATGAAAAGGTGAATTATTTTTCGTTAGTTTCAAGATATAGCATTCAATTGAACCAGGGGATACTCAATCTAATAATGACCCAATTGAGGTAGGATGATAAAAAATATGGTCATGGTTTGCATATGAGTTTCTAAGTATTGGCCAACAGTTTACCACCCTAAACCCTTTCCAACCAGTTCTAATTTTATGGAGTTCATTATTAGATGGTAGAGTATGCTCATAATGTTCTAACTCACCTCTCCTTTTGTATGTCATTACTTTCTCCTCCCAAATCGGTGTTAATGTCTAATTCTTTTGTCACTGTCAACCTTTCAGCATGGATAGGAAGAAAAGTTATACTGAAAACTAGAAATGACGGGAACATAAAAAGTAAAAATTAGTTTTTTGCAGTACGGTCAAAAAATTCCTCTTCGCTGGCTCCTTCATCATTATACCGGGATTTGTTGCACTTGAGACGAGGTCTTTCGGATGCAGCCTCTCTACCTCCACAAGGTAGTGGTAAGGTCTGAAGGTATGAAGGTCGAGGATTAGGGTATAAGGCTAATAGGTAACCGAGTTTTATTGCACTTATGTGATAAAGGTAGGGGGCTAGCCTCCTCCACACCTCTTCTCAGTATTAGTTTTATTATTATTTGGTAGTCGGCTAGTGATGTATTCTCTTCTTCAATGTGTATTACTATATGTTAATTCATTTGCTTTGTATCTAGTTCTTTTGTTGTCATATTTTTCTTACGATCCTGATTCAAAAACTATTCATTTGAGACGAGGTCTATCGGAAACAACATCTCTACCCCGTTTATGCAATTACAATAGGTATGTCCCTATGTTGTTGTTGTAAACCAAAAACCTCGCGCAAAGTAGCTGTACAAGAAAAAGTAAGGAAAAAAGAAGGCTAAACTAAATACCTCCAATCGATCCAGTAGATTCTCAGCCACAGTATCAACAAGAGAGTCCTTTGGCTTCATCAACCACGCCGCTCTATCACGCTGCCAACCATGTATATCCAACAGAAAATACATAGTATAGATGGATAAGTAAACTGAAATTTTCTCAAAACCAAATCTTTTACACAAATAAATTTGGATGTTTAGGGGAGATATTCAAGGTATATGGAGTAGTGCAATAAAAGAACAAGAAGCTTTACTTGCTTGCGCTTAAAATGGCGATCAAATATTTTGAGTTTGGAGCTCTGAGATCCATCTCCGGAATCAGTACAGTAAGATCTTAGGCCTCCCAGAAAACGAGCTATGCTTCTTCTCATTGCAGATTAACTTTGCAATGGCCCTGTTTTAGGTAAGACCGACAAAGAGTCAGATATTTATCAGTTAACCGAAAGTTCAGTCTTACCCTATTGGAACACCCTATTGTTGCTTTCAGAAAATTTTAACTCAATCACAGTAATGGACGGACATGAGATATTCAGAGTTTCTTCAAAGGAAAAGCATTAGCTTTGCCTCTAAACTTCTCAAAAAGAATTATAATCATCTTTCAGTGTACTTCATTTTGATATATTTGCGCTTACCGTCCAACTTTGAGCACACATTTACCCCTAAACCATTAATTCCCCTTGTTTCCCACCTTCATTTCTCACAATTCAAAATCTGATCAAGTTACTTTAACCCGACTCACCCATTAAACCCGACCCGATAAGCAAATACACCCATCCAAAATTCCCAAAATCTCAGCACCATCTCTGATATGCGTTGAAAGGCAATTATCTTTAGATTTGTATGGAAAATATTAGCAGAAATACCTAATCACTCAGAAATTCAATGAAGAAAACAGATTTAATCATATTGAAATGAAATAGTCACTGAAATAGCAAAAATTCAAAAACAAGTGACCTTTATATAGATGAATTGAGCTAATATTACAGTAAATCCTCAGCGACTGGACACCTCGCCGGTGACTTCAAACGGCAACCTGAAACTTGAGCTGCGACAATTATGTTCAATGGGAAGACGACGGAATATGGTTAACTGGTTTCGGAGCTGCATCAATGGAGTTTTATGTGGTTTTATGGTATATAAAATAAATAAATTAGAGCTTAAATTTTTGAAAAAATTATAACATTTATTTTATTTAAATGTGTAGGTTTTTTTTTAATAGTTTTTAAAAAATGTAAATTTTTTAGCATATTTCGTGAAAAAATATTTCTAATTGCAAAGTTGTTTCCTTTTTATATGATTTTTTCTATTTTTTTTATATACCGTACTTATTTGTTGATTTTAATTTCATAAGTTTAAAATTTAAAAAAATATATAAAATTATTGAATTTTATAGTCTTAAAATTAAAATATATAAAATAGTCTTAAAAATATTTGACATATTTAAATAGATAATAGAAACAAATTAAAACAAACTACTTAATATTTTTAAGGAAACCTATAATAATCCTGTCACGACCCAAAACCAAGCCGCGACTGACACCCATACTTACCCTCCTATATGAGCTGACCAACCAATCTAAACCCTAACATTTCAATATAGTATCAACAGAAAGTAATGCGGAAGACTTAAACTCATTAATAAAAACCAATTCAATAACTTCTAAAATTCAACATCTATTATTCCCCAAAATCTGGAAGTCATCACCACAAGAACATCTATGATCAAATTACTAAACTAAGAGTATTCTAAGAAGCTAAAATAAACAAAAGCTAGTCCATGCCGGAACTTCAAGG
>NC_028646.1:4694973-4710823 GCF_001406875.1 Solanum pennellii
AAGTTCAGAGAGTCGATTTCAGTACCCAAATTTCAGAATTCTAAGTGTTTTGGAACGAGACCCCCTCGACGGTCCGTCGTGGGATCCGTCGTCTCAGCCAGTTTTTCCAGAAATAAAATCTGCTGCTCAAAACGACTAAACAGGTCGTTACAAATCCTATTATCAAGCTAAAAAGAAATATTGGGACACTCAAATTTCAAGGCCCGTTTGGCCATAAGATTTTTCAAATAATATTTGGAAAAATTTGGCAAATAATGTTTATCCATACAATTTGTCATTATTTGGTAAATATTTTTGGCAAATATTTCAAATTTTCAAATACTAGTTTTTTCTTAATTTGGGTCAAATCTCATTATTTGGGATCTTTTGAAAATTAAATTTTTACCACAAACTTTTATATTTTACAAAAACACTCTATATAGTAGTTGCTTGCGTTGTATTACATAATTTTTTACGTGAAACACCAAAATAATGATGAAATATTTACTGAATATTAAATAATGAATTGATTCTTGATAAAAATGATGAAAAATTGGCTCAAGGTAACAAAGTCACGTGTTTTGTATACTTCACGATGTATGGAATGATGTTTGTTGCACTCACTCCAAATTATCACATTGCTCTAGTGTCATGGACATTTTTTGTTATTGTTCTAACGAACATCCAATTAACATGTAATACAAACTTATAGTTAGTTTTGATAGTTTTTAAAACTTATGGATATAAATCATATTTTTCTAAAAAGGTAAAATATATTTTCCAATATCTATGGCCAAACACATGGTGAAATTTCACCAAATTTTCACTCAAATAATATTTGCCAAGAATATTTAAAAATCTATGATTAAACGCTAGCTTAATACATGTGCCTTATTTTTTACGGTTAAGAGTCTGCTCCAAAAAAAAAGGTCAAGTCAAAGGAGGGATCATTGCTCTTGTATATGAACTAACTAGTTGTTATTATTTGTCGTGTGGTTGCGATAAGTTTGGGTGAGTTTATGACCAAAATCACCCACTAAACTTTTGTTGTATTCTCATAAAAAAATATTTTACAAATTTTAATAAAAAAGTTAATTGTGAGATATTTTTGGTCAAGTTTTAAATAATTAAAGATGTTTATGGTTAAAATGAGATAAAATAAGAATGTAAAAAAAATTCTATTGATGTAAAAGGACAATTTGAACAAAATTTTTAAATTTCATGGTGCAAAGAAGATTTTTTTAAAAAAAAGGTGATAATAGGTGGTGTCAGGTTTTCTTTTTATTGTTTTTTGTTTAAATATGAAGGACCATTTATTAAATAAAAAGAGGGCTCAAACATAAATAATTTGGGTCCAAAAGTGAACCAAGCCCAAAACAAAAAAAATTATCAGCAACAAGTTGAAACGATCAAAAAATAAAAAGAAAATGAATTGTTGAACCAAGCGGCATTCCTATTAGCTCAATGCTAGACATCCATTGAGCTTCTGGAGGTCCCTCTCTCTCTGAATCAAACATGAAAAAATTGTGTTAAGCTTGAATGGTACGCATTTGGGTGTTCAAAAATCTCATGAGCACCATGAATATGACTCTGTGAAGACTTCTTCAGTTCAACACTGTTGTCATCTTCATCTATCAAGATAAAAGACCTAATTCCCTCGTACATCACCTGAATCAGCCTTAACTGAAAAAAATAACTTAATTCATCCATAACTCCTGCAGATTGAACTCAAGAAAACTGATACCAGTTCATTTTAGTTCAGGATATCATAAGTATTTTCTCCAATCTTGATCTATATACGCTTGAATTACAGCATGCTACACTCTATGGAGAGTGACTTTTTCTTCTTTATTTTTTTTGTCGCCTAACCTTTCCTATGAATGTTTATTTGTCCTGTTAATAGTAGTCTTTGAACTTGATCCATGATATTTGTTCTAATATTTCTTTATTCTGAGCTTTGATCGTCCTTGCTTATCTACTTGAATTATTGTTCTCGTTTGTATTGGCATATCTTCATTAGAGAGAAATAACATTATAGTACCTGCAAAACCATACATGAGGTAGAGTCACGGTTTGAGATTGAATCATTAATATAAACTTTATTTTTAATAACTAAAATGTCAATTAGATATAAATAAAGAAATAAAAAAATTGTGGGCCACATAGGAAATATAGGTGGAGACAAAAAAAATAATTTAACGATTTAGAAGTAAATATATGTTTAACGTAGAAAAACAAAAATAAATATATTAAGAAAGTATAGATAATTTCTTTTACCAAGTATAAAAGAAAAATCTGAACATTTTTCATTTCTTCAATATGAAAAAAAGAGAAAAGGAATTATAGTTCAAAATCCAAATTTTGATTTAATCTTCAAAAGGAACTAACTATATGACTAAAATTCTAAACTTTGATCAAGTACCCAAAATTCATTCCAGACACAAATTAATAGTGGTAAAACACACTCCAAACTTACTAGGCTCATCTTAACCGAATGTTGACATTGGTCAAGTCTAAGCTTTAAGAAAATTAGAATTTTCTATCCAATGGCCCAAAATATCAAATGTCTCGAAAATATCAATCATCCAACTAATTGATGATCACCTTTTGGACCTAAGGAAACCGTTAGAATTCCATTTTGAGCTTGTTAACCCAAACACGTTAGTTTGGTCAAACTTCTCTAACTTTTAAAATTAAAAAATCTCACTTAATTCTTATTTGATCACCTCGAAAATCGAGACATCCATAACAGTCATGCAAATGTCAATACAATCACTATATCAAAAATGATCATTAGCGGAAATAATTTTTATTTGCTATTAAATATATATTTGTAGCGGCAATTAGCACTCTTTATATATGTCTCTAAATTCTTTAGCAACATTGGTTCTGATGGCACTTAACTAATGCCGGTAAAGACTTTAGCATTCTTTATTATCAATATCTAATGCCGCTAAAAATTATTTTTGTTATAGTGAATGTGCTAAGAACTCATAGCAAATATTTAGCATGCTCAAATATATATATATATATATATATATGTGTGTGTGTGTGTACAAACTATCTTTTAGAAATTTTCAAATTGATATAATGAATATAACATTTTTGTTTTAATGAATACAACATTTTGATAGATTATACCGTTCTCCATCGTTATAACTTACCTAAGTTATTATGTCACATCAACAACGGAGTAGAGCTACTATAAAGAGGTGGGTAAAGAATAAAATAAGATTATTAAATACAATAAATAAAGACAAAATGAAAAGAAAATATTAACATAACAGTGCAATCACACGAAATCGGTCATTACATAAAACGAGGCTTTTCGTCGTTACCTAACAATGAATTTGAATAATACGATACAATTAAAATTAAACTAACAACTGAAACAAACATGATATTTAAACTAACAATACAACACATTACAATGAGTAACAACCATCCAAACGAGGTGTTATTCTAGTTAACCATAACCTGAATTTATAATATCAAAACTCATAGTGTGAAATATTAGCTCAAACTTTAGTATCAAAAGGAAAATGGAGGAAATACATTTCAAGCACTTTCTCATACATACAATTCCTAAGAAAGACACCCAAAATGTTATATTGATATTCCTTCTCAAATAAATCACTAGATACATACAACTTACAAGCCAATGATATATAGACAGTTGCCCCTTCACAATTCTTTGCCAAAAGCCCAGATTTCCATTAATTACAAATGTACTCATTTCTCCCTATACATTCCAATATCAATGCAACTATCCCATCAGACCAAAATCTCATCATCAGAAATACATTCCCTGCAACTTGCCTTTTATGTGTACATACATCACAAAAACACATACATTCTTTTCACTCTTCAATCAGGGTGCCCGTGAGTCGAGAGAGAGAGAGAGAGAGAGAGCGGGTATTTCAGCCTGCTAGTTCTCTGTAATTCTTGCGGATGCTCCATAGAATCTCGGCACATTTTCTCATGGTAGGCCGGTTCTGTCGATGAGGAGCCAAACATTGCAAAGCTAGTTCATAAATTTTTTCCATGGCCAAACTATTTGCAGCAGATCTTTCTAACCTTGGATCCAAAGTTAAGATTGCATCTCCACTTGTGAACTTCTTCATTGCCTGTATATAAACCAGCTTTTGTCAACACACTTCTTTGGTGAACATATTGTTAGCAAGATGAATTAATAGAGAATGATTGTATCTATTAATGAATATAGTGTTGTAAATAAGTGTAATTATACAAATTTTTTGTTGTAATCATAGAGAATAGTATCGTGATAGAATAGCGGATTTGGAGGGATAGCATAGTAGATCTAGAGGGATTTGAGTGACAGATTTAGAGGGATTGAACAGCTGATCTTTAGTGATAGGAATAACAGATCTTTAAGGATGTGTAATGTGAATACTCTATATAAAGGGAAGACTCTCACTTTGAGAGGAATTCAACAAAATCTTGACAAATATAAGCCTATCAAAAAAGAAAGGACAGTAAAAATGGTTTTAAGAATTCATTTACTACAAGATATAACTTTGTCATTCATCCGTCAATCAAAGATTGCAAGAAATAGGAACTGTGGAGATTAAATACAATCATAGTATCTTGTACTGACATTATGAAAATAACCTAACTTATATACAGTGACAGTGTGAATTCTTTTTACACTACCAATGTAGTTTAACATATTGTAGCAGACTAAGTTGCTTGGACTTGGGTGCAGGTCTCCGATAGGAGTATGGATCTAGAAGTCGGGTCCTTTATGATCTAAATTTTAATATTCGGGAGTACGAGTGGGGGAATTCGGTTAAAAATAAATTAAATGATTCAAATATCTAAAAATAGAGTTATATGTCTAAATTGTGACACATGATGTGGAGAACTTACGAGGAGAAAATATTGATCAAGAGGAGAATCCCAGAAAGAGATAAAAGGAAAAGGCATCACATAAAAGTTTCTATCTACAAGCACATTCCATTTTCTCTAAATTTACCTTAGCTTTTGTTTTGATTTCAGAAATCATAGGTATGTGTCCCGAATTTCTCTGTCGATTTTAGTCAAAGTACCAAAAATCGATTGACGAATCCGGTACGGATCCCACACCCACATTGATCTTATTGACACGGGTACAACACTGAAAGTAAAGAATCCGGGCAACTGAGGTAGCAGATAACTTGTCTTATTTTTCATGTCACTAACCATCACTATTTATGGACGATTTTTTTAGGTGATTTGATAGTATACAAAATCCTTTTGCAGTACTAATGCATAAAAGTTAAATATTTAGGAAAGAAGCATACCCATCTTGCAGTAATGCGCTCTTTAATTTCTTTTTTTGGCTCGATAGGCCGCCTTCCCGTAACAAGTTCCACAAGTAAAACACCGAATGAATAGACATCACTCTTCTCAGTAAGTTGATAGGTACTTAGGTATTCAGGGTCTAAGTAGCCTGCAGTCCCTTTAACTTGGGTAGAAACATGTGTGGCTCCTGACTCAGTGTCAGCTGCTAGCCTTGCAAAACCAAAATCGGCCACCTTAGCTCGAAGGTTTTCAGTGAGGAGAATATTAGAAGACTTGATGTCTCGATGGATAATAGGGTGATCTGCATCCAAAGCACCCTTTTCTTTTTATGATATATTGGAAGAACAGAGAAATCCTAGATAAATAAGCCAAGAATTCAAGAAAGACTGTAATGCACACAATTCACTTGTACCTGTATACATATGCAAATATGTAATTGCATGTCCTACATCTATTCCAATGTCTAGTCTTGACGCGAAATCAAGAACATTTCCATTAACACCTGCATTGTTAAATGACATCAGCATTATAAATAAGCATTGAAACCAACAATTTTGAATGCTAGAGCAAAAAATTGATGGAAAATGAAAACTCAGAAGCAAGATCAAGAACTCACTATCCAAGTGTTCCCTAAGAGTTCCATTAGAGACATACTCAACAACCAAAATCTTTTCTTCTCCATGCTCCAAGAACCCATAAAACTTTACTAAATTTAGATGTTCTATTTTTTCTAAAGTTTGAACCTCGCTTCGAAATTCAGCTCCCGAGTGTTTATCATGTATATTCTGCAAATACAAGGCAGTTAAGTACTCTTGCCAGATTTTTAGCATGTTCAAGTTCTTGAACCTAAACAGGAACAAGCTTGATATTATTAATAAGTAACTAAGTGTACCTTTTTGGCGCGTTTGATTGCAACAACTGTTCCATCCGCTAGGCAACCCTTGTAAACTATCCCGAAACCTCCTTGACCAATTTTAAGGCTTGGGGAAAAGTTCTTTGTGGCCTTATAGATATCTTCCATGTTGAATTTAATACTCCCTGCCTCTTTTGTGTGAGTTGAATTATTTTCACTGCCGTAGATGCTTCGACCTCTACTGCTACTGCTACTGTGTCTCTTCTTCCTTCCGCCATCAGATGAACCTGAAAATTTCCAACCAACTAAAATGTGAAGAATCTTTTGGAAGTAATTAGTGAACTTCCTTTCTTATCAAATGAAATACAAACTAAGCGGAGTTTTAGCAGTCTTTTAGCTAGTGGAATTAAGGGAAACAACAAATTCCAACTCAAGACTGTACAGAAATTATATCGTTCAATTTTCATTACAAGACAAATATTTAACATCAACGGGGTATTTAAGAATGAAACTAAGTAAGAAAAACTTATGAAACAAGGAAACCTTTTGCAGTAATAAATCCCAGCTGAAATCCCAAGCAAAAGAAGAAAGGGAAAGACAAACAAAATGTACTCATGTAATGCCTCCGGATGAAGTTCAGAAATCGATTACTATTATTTCTACTCCTCTCTGATTCTCAAATGGACGAACTCAAATGGAGATCGCTAGAGCAGATATAGAGGAATTGGCTTAATTTTCTTCCAATCAAAGCTAAGCATCCAATTTCGAACTAAGCTTGGTCTTACACTTCAACAAGAAAATCTTTTGAACATTTATAACCAAATCGTTTCGCTTCATCACGTCTCGAGATACTCTCACTTCTATGTGTTTGATGGAGTAAAAATTAATCTTTAGATTGAATTTTAGGAAGTCAAGTTTTGTATTCTTGCTGTAACAAACATACTGACTCTGCATAACCGATCAATGTGAAATGGAACTTGGAAGTCAAACACAGTCTTGTAGCTCCATCTAATTTACTGAAGTATAGTGCTATCAACTAATGATAAAATGAATCAAATATGTGAAATGCATTACTTCCCTTTCCACTCAAAGCACAGCCTCAACATCCAAATGGTAAAAAGCTAATGCATGTTGTAGATTGACAGAGGTGTAGGCAATATATATCATATACGTGATACACATTGGAATTTTCTACTCCTTTTGTTTCAATTTATTTGTCTTACTTTCCTTTTTAGTCTTTTTAGTTTGTTTCAAATAGAATGTCTCTTTCCTTTTTTGACAACGCTTTAATTCTAACTTTCTACATGGCATGTTTAACACCACAAGATAGACATTTTGGTATATTCTACATATCTTTAGTTTAACACCACAAGATTCAAAAGTTTGTTCCATCTTCTTAAATTTCTTATCAAGTCAAAATCGGACAAACAAATTGAAACAGGAATATAATTTTTTTTTAAATGTACATTGTTTAATTCAAAGGCACAACAATGGATATACATGAACCTGTTGCTTTTACACTGGATCTATCTTTATTCATGGCTGAACCCAAATGACAAAGTTGATGAATTTACTGGGTTAATAAGCCTCAAAAGCACAGTTTGACCTTTTTTTCCTGATTGTTATGAACATTGAACAGTTGCATGTAATTATCTTTTAGGTGAGGTGATTGTGTAAAACATATTCTTTTTCTGTTGTTAATGCAGGGTCGGAGCTAGGTAAGGGGCAAAGGGTTCATCTAAACCGCCGTTCAGTGAAAAATTACATTATACATACAAGATTAAGTCAATGTATACAAGTACCACTGTACTCGTTCATTTATGATAAATTTAATGTTAATGTGTACATCTACAACTATGATGAAAAAGCTCCATCAACTTGTGCCTACAAGGTTTTGTTCCCGAAGGCATCACATGATTAATGTTCAATATATTATAACATAAATAAACTTCAATCCCACCAACCAAAACTAAGCATCCAATTTCGAACTTAGGTTGGTCTTACACTTGAACAAGAAAATCTTTTATAAATTTTCAAGCAAAATGCTCACTTCATCACTTCTCAAGATACCCTATGGTCTATTCTAATCTCACTTCACTTCTCGAGATACCCTATGGTCTATTCTAATCTCACTTCATCACTTCTCAAAAACCCTATGGTCTATTCTAATCTCACTTCATCACTTCGTAAGATACCCTATGGTCCATTCTAATGTCACTTCTATACTTCTGATGAGTTGATAATACCTTTAAATTGAATATTAGGAAGTCAAGTTCTGTATTCTTGCTATGAGAAACACTGAAACTCTGCATAACGAAACAATGTGGAATTGAACTTGGAAGTCAAAAACATTCGCGTAGCTCCATCTAATTTACTGTAGTGCTATCAACTAGTGATAAAATAAATCCAATATGTGAAATGCATTGTTTTCCTCTCAACTCAAAGCACAGTCCTCAACATCCAAATGGTAAAAAGATAATGGATGGTGTAGAAAGTCAGAGGTGTAGCCAATATTTATCATATGTACATGATACATATTGAAATTTTCTACTCCGTCTGTTTCAACTCGTTTGTCTTACTTTTTTTTTAGTCTTCAAAAGATATGTCTCTTTTCTTTTTTGACAACTCCTTAATTTTAACTTTAGACATGATATGTTTAATACCACAAGATTAAAATGACATTTTCATATATTCTACATATCTTTAATTTAAGACCACAAGATTCAAAAGTCTTTTTTACTTTCTTTAAATTTTTATGTCAAATCAAAACCAGAAAAACAAATTGAAATAAAAAGAATACAATTCTTAAACGTTGGTTTTTCTTCCTTTTTTACTTGGGTTTGATGTACTCGAGCCAAGGGTGTTCTGGAAACAATCTCTCTACCTCCACAAGCTAGTGATAAAATCTGCGTACACTCTACCTTCTCTAGACGCCACTTAGTGGAATTTTAATGGGTATATTGTTGTTGTTGTTATACATTGTTTAATTCAAAGGCAAAAATAATGGATGCACATGAACATATTGCTTAAACTGGATCTATCTGTTGTGGCATTTTATTATTTTATTTTACCTGTAACTTGTAATCACCAACACTATCTTTGTTCATGGCTGAACCCAAATTGCCTAAATCGATGAAATTATTGGGTCAATAAGCTTCAAAACCACATAGATGCAGAGACTTCCAAGTAAAATAGATTGTGTATATCATATTCTTTTTCTAATGAAAATTATCATTTCTATATACATATAATATATTATAGGTTGAATACCATTAACTTCTTCGTAATCTACTTCTTCACATTTTCAAAATCCCTTAATGAAAAAATCATGTTCAGGTGTCTGTGTATAAGCAAAAATCTCAACATACCTGAAGGAGCTTTAAACGAATCGGAATCACCAAAATTAGTACTCAAAGATTTAGGCTCCGGCGGAGTAAAACAGGACGCAAAAGCTTCTACGACGGATTTGACGGCGATTATGACCGGATTCCTGCCGGAATTTGACTTTTGAGAAATTGTAGTAGTAGTTGAGGAGTAAGTAGATGTGCTAGGTGAATGAGGAAGACGATCGGATGTACGTGAACCGACGGAGCTGGAAGACATATATACGGCGCCGGAACTAGATCTCCGGCCACCACCGGAAAATTGGGTATTGGGACTTTTCATGGTTAATGAATACAAAAGAAATGGCGGGTAAGCAGTAGTAGTAGTTGGGGTGTTTGATTTTTGCTAAGCTGTGTAGGGCCCACTATTGGGTTGCCAGTTTGCTACTCAGTCAAGTCAATAAATACAGTACGACAGATAATTGATGTTTTCTTAAGTTATTATTTCTCTTATATTTTGAAATAAATACATATTGTTTCATCGATAATAATTTTATTCAGATTCATATATGTTGCTATTAAATATATCAAAATAGAAAGAGACGGGAGTGAGAGAATCTATATATGTTAAATACATGTGAATATACTAAATATATGTGAAAGATCAGATACAAAGAGGCGACTGAAACAAAAGAGAGGTAAGCGACAGATTCAAATACATATGAATGCACTTGAATATTGTGTACCTAGAACAAATTACATCAAATTAACTTTATGTATTTTAAATGCATGTATCTGAACATGGTAAATACTTGTATGTGAAGTCCAAATTCAAGTAAAATTTCGTGATAATGAAAAGGGAACGAAAGGAAGGTAATTAGGTACTAAACTAAATAATGAAATTTTTGTAAGTTACATAATTATAAATTACATAAAATGTATTGTAAGCTATAAGAATGCATAAATTAAAATATTTAAAAGGATATATGAATGAATTGCGATAAAAAAAATTATTGTTTGATATTCAAAATTTAAATTATGTCATATAAATTAAAGATTACTATTTATGTGGCATGATGAAATTTTGGAGAGATGAATTTAGATATATCTTTAAGTTTTTTTAAAAAAATAAAATTTATTTAATTGAAAATTACATAAATAAATTGAAGAACACCTCAAACTTGAACATTTCTATTTGCAAAAATTGTTTTAATGGGACCTTTGGATAAAAATCTACTCAAAATATTTATTAGTCGATCAACTTGTTCCCCTTGCCTACTGGCCCTCGATCTGGCTCAAAGCTTATTGCTTCCATTTGTTTACGGATTAAGAGATTATCGATATATTTGATTTTTAAAATAATATATGTTTAAATTTATTATCTTAAATTAAAATTGTGCTTAATATATATTAAAATATATTTTTAATTTTGTAATTTTAGTTATATCAAATAATTTTTAAAATATAAACATGAAAAGTGACATTTCTTTTATATATTTATAAAAACCAAACCAAAAACAAATAAAACACCTAAATTAAACAAAAGATGATTAAAAAAATCTAGCAAATTGTACAAAGTAAATTTTAAAGAAGTTCTAAGTACATGGAAAAATATAAAAGGCAAATTTATCCGATTAATCAAACTAATATACAAATATTAAATAAAAAAAGTTAAAGCAATTTGTTAACCATGCAATTGTTTCTTTTATTATATATATAATATACTTTCTTGGGTATAGGGGAGTATATATTTCTTACCATTCTAGATATATTTTGACTTTTATTACTGCAATAAATATTATTTTTTAACCTTAACCAAATGTCCTAGAAATTACCTCATGGCACGTAAACAGATTCATAATAGAAGAAAAAAATAAAAATATAGGAACCCCTAAAATTAGTAGTACAATCAAAAGTTTTTGTCAACTAACAAAATGGTGGGGTACTTAGGGCCCGTTTGGATGGGCTTAATAAAATCAGCTTTAAAAAAGTACTTTTGAAAGTGTTGAAATTTATTTTTAAAATAAGCAGTTATGCGTTTGGATAAAAGTGCTGAAGTTAAAAAAAAAGTTGTTGATGTGTTTGGCAAATAAGTGCTGATAAACAGCTTTTTAAATCAAAATGTCTGAAATACCCTTAAAAGCTGTTAACATAATAAAAGTTAATTAATTTATATTTTACAGCCATAAATAATTATATTTTGCTATCATTCACATATTTCTTTCTCATCACAAATTATTTATAAGAGGAATATAAACTTATTATAGATTTTAAAGATATATAATTTGAATAGATCAAAGAACGATTTAAGATTTTATTTTAGTTTCGTTCATAGGTAATAATAATTGTCTATCATTCACATATTTCTTTATTATCACAAATTATTTATAAGAGGAATATAAATTTTTATTTAAGTTATATGTGCAACTTATTTTACATTTTAATAATATATAATTTGAATAGATCACTTGAAAGATTTAAGATTTTTTTTATTTTCATTCATTAGTAATAGTAATTGTCTATCATCTATACGTGAAAAGGGAAAAATGGAAGAAAGAGATGTTAGGGTTATGTGGGTAATTTGGAGATTGTATAAAAATATTAAGGGCAAAAAGGTAAAAATGTGGTCAACTTAAAACAACTTATAAGCTAAAAAAAAAACACCCCTACCCCAACTTTTAACTTTTGGCTTAAAATAAGTTTTTTTTAACTTAAAATAAGTTATTTTAAGTATTGCCAAACAGCTAAATAAGTCAAAAACCAGCTTTTAAGCTGAGCCAAACAGGCTCTTTAATCAAATATCTCAAATTCGAATCATAAATATATAAAAAATAATATATATATATATATATATTAATTAAGAAGCATTTATTCCTTAAATAGACTTTATACAATTTGAATTCAAATTAATTTTGTGCTTTAATATTAATATCGGATAATAGATCAAAAAATAAAAGAAAACACAAAATAAAAGGTCAATTATGAAGAAATAAAATATACAAAAATCTTTTGACGTTTAATTCCAATTTTGGGTAATTAAATAAGTATTTATGAACAATCATTAATTAAACATAGGAAAAATCCTTTTGGTCCCTTTTCTTGATTGTAATTAATGACAGCCTAGCAATCATCAAACGTCTCCAGCTTAATTATTATCTTTGCCTGCAATCCAAATTTGACTTTTTTTTAACAGATATTCAGTTATGTTTTAATTTGTTTGATCTATTTTAATTTAATAAAGATGTACTAAATATACAAAATATTTTTAATTTTACAATTTTGATATATCATATAAAATATTAAAATTAAATAATTACTACAAAGCAAAAATTTATTTTGCTTAAATGAATTAAGAAAAAAGTCAAACAAATGAAAATGAATGAAGTAGTACCTATTCAATTTAGCCATATATTATTCCTTTATTGATGTCAAATAAAAAATAATATACAATCAGATTCATTTAAGATTTGAATTGAGAATTTTTCGAAAATAAATATTTTATATTTTATTTTCTGGGAAGGAGTTTAACGTCGAAAAGTAGGTTTGTTTTGGCCTTTTGTCAAAGTCAACCACCAGTTGAACAACACGGCAACAGACTGATCAACACCAAGACTCCAAAAGTGTTAATAAAAAGTCCAAATGGACCTTATGTATTGGATTTATTAAAAGTTGTTTTCTTTAAAAAAATAAACAAATACTTTATAAAAATAAAATAATTATAAAAATATACTTTTATTCGTATCTCATTAAATAATTATATTATATATTCTCCATTAAATAATTATATTGTAGGGAAAAGGCTCAAATATGTCATTAAACTTTCAAAAGAAACTTATTTATGTCATCAGTTAAAAGTTTGGTTTATTTATGCCATTAATGTTAAAGAAAAGGTGTTAAAAATTTGGTTCATTTATGTCATTAATGTTAAAGAAAAGGTCATTCATGCCATTATTTTTTAAAAGTGGTTTTGCAAAATAATTTTTGACATTTGTCCAATTGTAATTCGGCCACATCATCAAATTTTTTATTAAAAAATAATAGTTCTGAAAAAAAATTGAATTTAATTTTTTTGACTTTGTTTTAACTAAAAAAATTGATAACGTGGCCGGACTACAATTGGACGCGCCATCAATTTTTTTAATAAAAAAATTAAAATTCTGAATAAAATTGATTTTTTTTTATTTTTTTAATTAAAAAAATGATGCCGTGATCGAATTATAATTGATCACGTGTCAAAACTGTTTTTGCAAAACCATTGTTAAAAAATAATGGCATGAATGACCTTTCCTTTAACATTAATGGGATAAATAAGTCGAACTTTTAACTGATGGCATCAATGAACCTTTTCTGAAAGTTTAATGACATATTTAAGCTTTTTCCCTATATTACATATTCTCCAACTAATTTTTACTTTAGTGATACAAAATCATTACAGATATACTGATTTAGCAGTCTCTCACTGTCCATAATTACTTGTTCATATATTTTTTTTGTCCCTAGTTACTTGTTCATTTTGACAAATCAAGAAATAACAAATTCTTTTTTTCTGTTATACCTTTAATTAATTACTTTGAAAAATGAAATCTTAAGTTTTTAATTCGTCCAATTCATAATTAATAGGGTAAAATGGTAAACTCACTATGTAAATCATTGTTTTCTTAATGAGTGTATCAATTCAAAAGTGAACAAGTAATTATGGACATATATAGTATCAATTACGTCTTAACTGATTTATCAACCCTAATGAACGAGGTCATGAACTCTATTTTTTTTTTGAGAAAATAAATATTTTTTGAATTACTTTGATTGGAATATAAAAATGTAATTAATTCAGATTTTATGAACTGTTTATATAGTTTCTCTTTTTTTTTTTATCCGATATTTAAAATCAACATCAAGACCTGATCAAATGTGAATTTGTATATTAAAGAACTTATTTTTGATATATGCTCTTGAAAAAAATGATCCAAATATATCTCTCTGAAATAATAAAAATTGTTTAAATAAATAATCTACATTTTTTTTTGGTAATACAAAATTTATTTATTCAATCTAATTAAGAGTCGTTAGACAAGGAGACTAGCCTACGCAACATAGTATTCATTCTGTCTCTTTCAAAAGCATAAATATTAAATTATTATGGTAAAAATAATTTTAATCGCAAAATATATATGTATTATCAAAAAATGTTAAATTTTTTATTAATATTAATTAATTATTATTAAATTTAATATCAATAAAATTTTTAAAGACATATTTAGCTCGTACTCATCTTGGCTAAGTGGTCCACAATTCCACTAGCTTCTCGATACACATATATACTTGATTGATGCCTCTTCCATTTATTCAGTCCAACCTTGCTTCTAGCCAAATTTTCCACTATAGAAAACATAATAAAATAATTACATTTGAGACGAAATATAACAATAGAGATTTCTTTTCATAAGACAAAATACATAAATTTAATCGCACAATCAAATGGTATAGTTGAAATTTTTCCCTAAATATTATACTTTTTAAAGCAATATTATTTTCGTTCACTTTTAATTATTATAATTTCCTTTTTTGGAGTTGAACGATAATAATTTTGACCAATATTTTTCTTCACCATATTTATATGCAAAAATTAGAATTTGTTTTTTTGTACAGTTTTTGATTAACTATTTTTTTAATTTAAATATTAAATTAATATAATTTAATTTAACTTTAAAAATTAATTAAATTAATTTTTGAAAAATACAATATGACAATTAAAAGTGAACAGAACCGACTATCTATCATATTGGATTATTAGTAACGAGAAAAACTTTGGAGTTCGGTAATTAATGTTCAACTAACTTAATTGGCTCAAGAAACAACTACAGTACATTTGTCTCAATTTACCACGTCAAAATCAATTGTGGTTATGAGGAATATTAACTTGACAACTACTTCAATATATGTATGGGGTGGATGGCAACAATTCGATTTGGTAATATGGTACNATAAATGATTTTAAAAAATTATTTATAAAATACTTTTGAAAATTTCATACTTCATCCTCTCCCTCTAAAATAAAAAACAAAAACCAACCACTCACTCACCCCTGATAGAAATATAAAATCTATCCCATCCTATTTAATCCTCTGGTCCTAATTTTTATTTTTATTTTAAGTTTTTCTAATTTTGTGTTAGATATGATAGACTTTAGAAAAGAAAATTCTACTAGTGTACCAAATATGACATAAATAACTAACAAATTAAAAAAATTCTTGTGACAACAATAAACAATATTTTTATTATGCATATCTAAACACCGAAAAAAATTTGAAAGCAAAGAGTTAATTGGGATGGGTAAAATTATTTTTTTAAATTAGTATTTTAGGAGGGGGAGGAGATGAAGTAAAAAAAA
>NC_028646.1:4710916-4725966 GCF_001406875.1 Solanum pennellii
GGGGGGGGGGGGGGGGGCAGGGGTGAGAGGAAGTGATGGTGTGGTAAGAAAAATATTTTACATTTTATTTTATAAAGAAAATATTATTTTTAATATAATTTTTTAATTTTTATTCTTAACTAATACTAATATTTTATTTAATTTTTGTCAAGGTTGATTATTTTGTCCATGTGGAGCGTGATATGAAAATTCTTTAAAATAAAAAAGAGAGTTTATTACACATACCATGATGAGAGTAGTATAAAAGTGAGATGTGTGTTTCTCAAACTAAAAAGTGATAGTTTAGGTATGAAACTATGCTCTCAATAGTTTAGGTATAAAACTAAAAAAAAATATAAATCAGGTGTGTATTTAATACTGATCTCAAAAATAAAAATTGCTAGGAAATGAGTAAAAGAAGAAAAATAGAGTACTTAAAAAGTGTAAGATTGAAGGTGGTCCTTTTTGAAATATTTTTTTTTAATCAAATTGTACACAATTAATTGTATTCAATAATACCCAATATTTGGTATTATATCATACCGAGCAAGAGGGAAAGCAGTTCAAGAGAGATCTTACAAGTTAGGTGTATTCAAAAAATATCAACAAATCACATCAAATCGATAATTCGAGAAAAGAAATTACTAGTGATTTATTATCAGAAAAAAAATTGCTTATAATTAACTTCGTTTGATTTTCGATTGGTAATTAAATATTAAAAGAATTGCTCAAAATTGATTTTATTTGATTTGATTTCTAATTAGAAGATGAGTAAAAAGGGAAAAAATGAATATTGAGAAATATAAAATTGAAGTTTGTCCTTTTGAATAATAAAATTAAAAAATTGTAGTAATTAATTGTGCTCAATAATACTAACATTTGATATCAAATCATAGTTTAGCAAGAGAGATCCTAACATTGTTTGTTAGAGCTGCAAGTCAAGATACATTAATCCATTACTTTCTTTGATGTTCATAATAGAAAGGGAAACTAATATACAAGATGTGGGCCTCAAGCCCAATTTGCTGAGCATTAAATTCATGTAAAATTACATAAATTGGTATATTTTAATAAATAATTACTAATTTTAGCTATACTTTTTATTTATTATTATTTATAGCAACTTCTTTAATTTTTTTCCTTTTTTCTGCCTCACTCTTTCTTTTTCTTTTTCTATGTCTCGCTCCCTTTTTTTTCTTTCTTTCTCCTTTTCTCTGTTTCACTCCCTCTTTTTTTTTTCTTTCTTTCATTCTTCCTACTTCTTTCTGTTGTCCTTTCTTTCTTGCTTTTTTGTTGTTGCGCTGTCTCCTCTTACTATTGCTCTTTTTTCCTTTTTCGTAGAATAATTATTTATTCTAGACTCTATAAAACTTATATCAATAGTTAATTAGAGAAGTAATATAATCGTAACAAATGAAGAGGCATAAAAAACTGCAAAATGAATTAAAATTAAATTAAAAAAATGTATTACAAAAATATTAAAGTTGAATTATTAGAAGAGAACTAGTATAATCGTAACAAATGAAGAGACATAAGAAACTATAAAATGAATTAAATTTAAATCAAAAATGTATTACAAACATATTAAAGTTGAATTTTAGAAGAGAACTAGCATAATCGTAACAAATGAAGAGACATAAGAAACTGCAAAATGAATTAAACTTGAATTAAAAATGTATCACAAACATATTAAAGTTGAATTATTAGAAGAGAATTAAATATGAATGCAAAATGTAGAAAACAAAAGAACATTCTTTGACCTGCACATAACCTGAATAAAACTTGTATCACTAATGAATTAAACAAGTAACCAATTGTAACAAATAACAAATCATAAAGGTCCGCCTCTGCTGGGTACCGTGTAGGTCCGCATCTGCTGGGTACCATGTAGGTCCGCCTCGACTTGGCACCCAATCACTCTAAATCCTAGATCGGCCTCTGGGTCCATCCCATTTGACGTAAACTTGTCACCAATTCATTTGTTAAGGATTATGGGTCCCGGACTGCTAAGACCAAGTCTCCCACTTCAAATGATCGAGGTCGCACTTCTTGTTCAATACTCTTGCAAGTCGAGCTTGATAACACTCCAACCTTTGTTGTGCTTCCAATCTCTTTTCATTCAATGCTTCCAACTCTGCTAGACGAAGTTAAGCATTGCTTTTAAATGTAAGTCCTTCTTGGACTGCTATTCGCAATGATGGAATTTGCTTCTCCAATGGAAGGACTGTTTCTACGCCTTACACCAAAGAAAATGGCGTCGCTTGCGTAGCCGTTCTAAAGGTTGTACGATATGCCCACAAATCTTCACCAACCCTCTCATGCCAGTACTTTTATTTGTTGCAACTACCTTCTTCAATAGGTTACCAAGTGTCTTGTTAAAAGCTTCAGCAAGACCATTGGCAGGTGCATTGTACATTGAAGATTTATGTTGTTTAAAACTGAACTTCTCGCACAAACTACTCATGAGTTTATTGTTGAAAGGTGTTCCGTTATCAGTGACTATACATCTTGGTGGGCCATATCTAAAAATTATGTTTGATTTGATAAAATCAACTAAATTTTTCTTTTTTACCTCTCTTAATGGTAGAGCGTCAACCCATCTAGAGAAATAGTCAGTGGCAACCAAGATATATATATTTGTCCTTTTGACTACTTTGTAAGAGGTCCAATAACATCAAGTCCCCATGCATCGAAGGGCCATGACGCTACAGTCGAATGTATATCCTCTGGAGATTGATGGATGTAATTAGCATGAAATTGACACGCTTGACACTTCTTGGCATGCTCTAAGCAGTCCATCACCATTGTTGGCCAATAGTAGCCCATCCTCTTGATGTGAAAATGAAGTTTAGGCCCTGATTGGTGTGCTCCACATATGCCAGAATGTGCCTCTACCATTGTTTGTTGAGCTTCTTCTTTGTCAAGACATCGCAAGAATAGTGTAAGGCCCCGAAAATGACTTAGGTAAATCTAGAGCCTAACATGGTAGTCGTGATTTTCTAAGGTCCTAAAATGGTTTATAATGTGGGTTTGAGGCAGTGTCTAAGAGTTTAGGTGCATTGGAAGTCAAACATCAAGGGACGAGCAAGACGTTCGACGACTAAGTCATCTATGTGCCTCATATGTGGTTTTATGTGTTTATGTGTGATTCATGATGTTATAATATTCTTAAATGAGTTATTATAATGTATATAGGTAGTGTGTAAAGTTTCGTGAAGTTTGGAGGTCAAACGTCCAAGAACGTCCATAATGTTCGAAAGGTTTGCCTTGAAACGACCTTGTGTGTCTATGTATGTTTTGTCGAGTTTTACATGTTCGTTTTGGATGAAACTCATGTGGTATGTCCTAATATCGTATACAAACATATATGAGGTGGAAACGTCTGGGTACGACTCCATGTAGGACCCGCAAGGGTCCCTAAAGTAGGACCTTAACATTGGAGTTCAACACTGTCAGGCAGTGGCAATCGACGACCCAAACGACTGCCAGTCGACCAGGAAACGACCCGTCGATGGTTCACGTCGATGGAGACACTTGTCCTGCAGGTTGGGGAGTTGCAGGTGCGACCCACGGGACCCCATCGATGGGACGTGGGTGAGACCACGAACCTCACCCACGAACCATCGATGCATCCGTCGATGTGTTGTCTGTTTTTTGCCATCTTTCTGTTAACTTGAGGGGTGAAGTTGTAAATTCACCCAATTATTATTAAGTGTGAGGACAGTCGTTTTGAGTGTTTATGGGTATTTTAAGAGTATATAAGTCATTAAACTCTCATTATAACTCTAACACCTAAATCAAAACATATTCCCTCTAAAAGTTTCTCCAAAAACCTCCATGACAGTTCAAAGTGAAGATGGAGCTTGAAGATGGGTATTTAATGGAGTTTCTTCTTCAATTAGCTTTGTATTCTTCAAATAAGGTATGAGAGTTCTTCATCTAAGGATTTCTATCACCTTAGAGCCAATTTCAAAGATGATTTTTAAAGATTTCAAAAAGATGAAAAAGTCCAATTTCTACTCTAAGTCTTGGTTCTTGCATAAATGGTTTCCAAACGTTTATATATGATGAAATTGATGTATGATTGATGTTTTCCAATGAAATTCTCCTTGAACCCTTGATCTTCTCAAGTCTCTAAATTTGACTAAAATATGGGTGAATTGTTTATGCTTTGATATTCATGAATTCATGTGTAGATTGTTGTGGGCTTTTGATTCATGTATAGATTATGTATGTATGGTGTATAGGCTGTTTCAATTTGATTAATTGATTAATGAATACTCTTAGATATATTTCATGCGAAGCTTATTGAATTGATATTGACTTAATGCTATTCCAGTGTAGATTTCTATGGGCTATCTAATGATGTAGGTATTACATTCAATTGATATCTAATTGGTTTTAGATTGATAAATCTATATTGAATTGACTTAGATTTCATTGAGTATTATAGTTTATGTATTGAACTGATGTTCATGGCCATGGGTAAGGGCCTTATAGTATCAAATTGGATGAATTAGCTTTGGAATCGAAGTAGTAATATGGAGTGGGTGTTTGTTGACCCAATTCCTTTTATTTTTATGTTAATTAGACTTAAATTCTATTGTGATTGGTATGGTCCACTTATGGTGGCGGTGCTATGTGAATTGATGTGGCCTTGTCGGCGTTACTTTATGCAATATGATGATCATGGCATTGTTGGCACTACTTGAAGTATTATGATGATTTGCTTAGTTTATTTATGTGAAGTTATGAGTATATTTACCTAGTTGGGAAGTAATGTGAAAGTATGTGTTCTTTCTATGTATGTTAGGAAATCATGTAAACTATGACTATGTGCTTCTATGTGTAGTCTTAGGGTTGATGCATGGTTGTTACTACTTGACTATATCAGTCTATAATATTTATATTGATGATGATATGGTAGTGTGTAGGATGACTTAATGATGATAATGGTTATTCTTATGTGCTTGTAGAATGATTAGTAATATGTGTTAAGGTGAAGTATGTGGTATCTTGTCTTGATTGACTTGTGTCCCTTACTTGATGCTTGTATGAGTATGAATATAAGATGTCTTGACTTAGGATGCTTAAGTCTCTTAGTCTTGAATGTATGAGTGATATATGACCTTGAATGATGTTAAGAGGGTCCTTTATGTGAAATCTTGAACCTAGTGGTAAGGTTATGTATGTTGAACTCGAAAGCCGTAATGGTATCCTTCAAGTAAGGAATGATGGTGTTAAGGTTTATTGGCTGGAACGACACCGTATCAAACCTTAGGAATGTCATCATGAGCTTCTTGTCTCCATTGGAAGGTAGCCCCAATAGGTCCTCTTTGGTAGGGTAAATGTGATTGAGTTATGAATTTGTTATGGAACCCTCTTATGTGAACCTTTAATGTGAATTACTCTATGAGAATGAAGGCTATCACTGAGTGAGTATGGTAAGGGGAGTAGTTCTAGTTAATTATGAGACTATATTACAAAGCATGCCCTTAATATTCTTTAACCATGTGCCTACATGGATGTGTCCTAGTTCTACCCTTGACAAGTAGAAGACCCTCATCGGAGTAGGTTAGAACTTCGGATTCCATGAGTTGCTACCATGGTGTATGTCGGTTATTGCCTATTCTCATCATATGGGATACTTACTAGCATTAAAGAAGTTCTATGAAGTTTAGATGGTGGTATGAGATGCTATCTAGACATTGCACAATAGGATTTGAAGGTGTTAGTGAGAGTCCCTAGGTCTTGTCTAAGACCATTACTTGAATATCTCTTATGTGGTGAATGAGTCTTACATGAATTAATGAATATAACGACTTAAGTTAAGATAGTATGTTAAATGAAGTAGTACTTATCTAAAGTAGTTAAGAGTTGTCTAGGTAAGGTATGGAGGGGGCATAAGAATAGTCACTTCTTATCTTACCTAGATAAGTCTTAAAAATGACTCTAGTTAGGGAAGTTGGTTGATTATGTGGACATGAAATAAGCCTTAGGTAGTCTCAAGGATTACTTAGGTAATCTTGAAGAGGTCACTATGGACGTTATCTTCTTGATTTACTTAAGTAAGTCTTTTGATAGCCTTTGGAAGGAGAATGTCATATCACCTATATGTTAATGTGTTAAATGATAATGATTCTATCTTAGGTAGTCTATAGGATCTCTTAATGTGTGTATAAGGGATTGTATGGGCGGTCGCTTCACAACTCACTCAAGTCGCTTCACAACTCACTCAAGTGAACCTTAGAGTCACCTTGGTAGGAAAATCTCATGTTCTTATGTTAACGTGTCTTAAGTGTGTATGTGACTCATTATAAGTAATCTTGAGGGTCGTTTAGGCACATCTAAAGAGGGTGTATGGGCGGTCTCTCTTTGTGTGACTTAAGTAAATCTTAGGATAGCTTTTAGTGAGAAGATTACATGATAAATGGTGTTTAAATTGAAGTGAAGGAACTTCACTGTAACAGTGAATTGAGTTCACTGTACAGTGAAGTGAATTTATTGTACGGTGAAGTGAATTCACTGTAAAGTTTGCTAATAATGTGACTTTTTGTTAAATGATTTTTTATGTGTCTCTAAGTTGTTAAATGTTGTTCTTATGCTTATAGTATGATGTTTTTAATCGAAATTCATGAAAAGCATGCTATTTACTCAATGTCCCTTTTTCATAGTTTTTGCATGACTTTCATACTTAGTACATCTAATGTGCTAACCCCTTCTTTTCCCTTTTTGACTAAAGTGTAGGGAATTGGAACTCTTGACATGCCATGGAGGATGGATTGGTTTATACGGCTTGAAGATAAAGTATTGGTGAGTCCTCATCGATTCGAGGACAATATCCACATGTCCCTTATGTCATAGTCTTTATTTTATTGTCTTGTATGGGATTAGTCCTAAGTGTTGTATACTCTTAAGTTTAGATGGTTAAAGTAGATGTTATATAGTTTTAATGTTTTAATGAAAGTCTTCCGCTTGCGTATTATTTATGAAAGAGTTCTTCGTGTGTGAAGAAAGTTTTAAATTTTTACCTATTTTAGAATGTTTATTATGCAATGAATGATACGAGAGACTTAGATGAAACTTCTTGAAGTCTCATTTGCTGTGTGACGACACAAGGATGACCTTACTTCTAGGGTGTACTTGCGGGTCATGACAAATAGTCCGTCAAAAGAACGATGAAACGGTATTCCATCATGAAAAATGAATTGTGGTGTCCTTCTCTTAATATCTGCTCTTACTCATGGATCCTCAGGCAGTCTTCCAGGTTCAAGATACTCAATCAGAGGTTTTCTCCAATCTTCTTCTTCAACCACTCGAATAGATATATGATGACTTTCATTGACTTGAAGATCAAGACAACTAGGAATAACTCATCATGACATAAATGCACAATTGTTGTCTCATTTTATCCGAGTGCCATTGTTGTAGCAAAGTTATCCAAAGCATCTGCCATACGATTTTCTTCTCTTGGTACATGATTTAAGAACACTTGATCAATCCTTGAAAATAAAAATGTAGGATATTGGTGATGATCAATTGTGAGTCACCGTATACATCCAATTGAGGAATGTTTATATTTGATGCCATTTCAAGGCCCACAAACAAATCTTGGTATTCTACAGCATTGTTGGAACATGTTTCACCTTGGACAAAGTAAAATGGTAAGATTAGTCGTTTTGGAGATATCAATACCACTTTTGCCCCTGCTCCATTTCAGCGTGCAATTTCCTCAAAGAGGATTGTCCATACTTGAAACTCTTCAGTAAAAAATGCATCTTCATCACGAAACTCACTAAAGTTCCCCATTTTCCTGGAAGAGGGTGATCAACAAGGAAATTGGCAAGAGCTTGACTCTTCACAACTTTTTGAGGTGTGTATATGGTCTCATATTGATTAAACAATTTAGACCATCTTGCTAGACGTCCTGAGAGAACTGGTCGAGTCATTACAAACTTCACGGGATCAGCTCGAGAAATTAGCTTGACAGTGTAGGCTTCAAAATATTGCCTCAATTATTTTATTGCATTAAGCAATGCTAAGAACATCTTCTCGATAGGTGTATAATTCAACACATCCCCTATTAAAGTCCTACTCAAATAGTACAGTGCTTGTTCCTTCTTAGCTTCATTATCTTGGTCAAGAAGTGCCCCAAGTGATCGCTCTTGCGATGCAATGTATAGTATCAATGGCTTTCTAGGAGTTGGTGCCCCTAATACAGGTGAATTCAACAAGTAGCTTTTGATGCTTTCAAAATACTTTTGACATGATTGGTCCCAGTGGAAAGGATCATCTTTCTTCATCAAATGGTTGAAGGGTTGACATCGTCCAACAAGATTAGAAATGAACCTCCGGATGAATGCCAAATTTACTGCGGGGGTCTCTCAAGTTCTTTGGCTCAGGCATTTTGAATGACATCAATCTTTGCAGATTAACTTCAATTCCTCGGTGACGCACGATGAAGCCAAGAAACATTCCTGAGGTAACCCCAAATGCACATTTGAGCGGATTCATCTTTTAGTCGAACTTCTTTAACCTTTCAAAAATAATTCGAAGGTCTTCAAGATGGTGTTCCCTTTGTTTCGTCTTTACCACTAAGTCATCGACGTAACATTCCACCCTTCTATGAAGCATGTCATTAAATATGTTTTGCATTGCACATTGATAGGTGGCCCCAACATTCTTTAGACCAAATGGCATCACTTTGTAACAATAAATCCCTTTTGGAGTTCGAAATGCAGTGTATTCTTTATCTTTAGGAGACATTCTGATTTGATTATATCCAGAAGACCCATTCATAAATGACATAGCTTCATTCCTAGTTGTAGCATCAACCATGAGCTCAAAGATTGGCAGAAGGAATTCATCTTTTGGACATGCCTTGTTCAAATCTCGAAAATCAATACAGACACATATTTGACCATTCTTCTTCTGAACAGGTACAATATTTGAGATCCACAAAGGGTATTTCACTTCTCGAATAAATCCAGCTTCGATGAGCTTGTTGACCTCTGCTTTAATTTGTGTGACCAATTCTGGACGAAACACTCATTGTGATTACTTTATAGGTTGTGTTCCCTTTTTGATCCCCAAATGATGAATAACTATCCTGGGACTAAGGCTTGACATTTATTCGTACGACCAAGCAAAAAAATCTTTGAACACAACCAATAACTTGAATATTTCCTCTCTTCTTCTGGTGTGAGAAGTGCACTAACGAAGATTGGACGTGGATCTTCTAGAGTGCCTAGATTTAGTTCCTTGAGGTCTTCTACTGTTGATTGTACGCCATCCATCAATTGAGGGGGAGCCTCTTGGACATCATCATTTGTATCATCAACGTCTGGACCTTCTTCCACTGTTATGTGATAGGATGATTATGTCAAGTTTGAATCTTTCACGTCACTTCTCATGAAGACTGTGATGGCTTTATCTTCCTCCTTTTTGATTTCTCCATGAAATTGGTTTGTGACGACAATTGTGCTTCTTTTCACCTTCAAAGAACCATCAGTTGTGACCGACAATACAACCTTTCTCTTCATACGTGATGGGAAAACACTATGAATCTCCTTATCGTCAATTACATCAGAAGAATCTTGATTTTCATGCTCCAACAACCTCTTTAAAAATCTGGATTGGACTTTCCTTATTCCAACAACCCAACTTTCAGGACATAACTCACTCATATGAACTCAGAATTGCGCAAACTCAGTGGCATTGGAAAGATTATTCCAAGAGATTCCCAATCATATATGGAAGTACAACTAAATCATACAGAGCTAGAATTTATGGCTATTTGAAGGTGAGCAAAAACTCATTTTTCCTAACTTAAACAATTTTCCAGATTTTCATTCTTTTCAAAAATGACTATTTTGGTTCTTAGCTTTTTTTTTTTAGCTATGTCAAATTGCGAGATGTTACAATATTTAACCAAAAAAATTCCAATTTATCTAATAACGACAAATTTAATATACAAAATTGTATAGTTTTCCCTTCTTTCGTGGTATACATAAAGGTGTAACGATCCATCCTGGTCGTTATGACTAGACCAATGATGAAAAAATTTGAGCAAAAAAACTTTTCAAATAGTGACTTTAAATTTTAGGTTAGGCCAGCCTCATATTGGAATCTAGGTTAGATACGGTCTAGGACCATTCGGGAAAGGGTAGGGTGTAATATCTAGGCTTGGATATTATTTTCTTGTATTTAATACACTAAGGAACCCGTAGGGCTTCATGAAATTGAATTTGAGTGAGTAAAACTCTTAGAATAAATTTTAATGTGAAAAGGATAGATTGGGACATCAGGAGAAAGAGGTATGTTGTGAAAATGGGATTTTAAGGATTTTCGAGTCTTTCAAGTTCGCATAGTCGTTATAGAAGGAAGCATTTGTTGTAGAAGGAATATGCAAATCGTTGTATCGATGTGAGTTTAACTACAGCGAGGTTGATATAGCGGGCTAGGTCGCTATAGCGGGGAAAGTGAGATTTTATGTATAAACAACAACCTCCTTTTTCTGTACTTTTATTCTTGTATTTGGAAGGGATGATTTAGGGTTGTTTGAAATTAATTCCCGACGAAATTCAACGGTAAAGATAAGATAGGTACTCCCCAACCTTGTACAATAATTCTTAAGCCTTACTATTGAAGCTACTAATCTTGGGGGTGGATTTTTGCATGATTTCATGGTGGAAAAAACACTAAGTTGGGGAAGATGATCATGAATTGGCCTAAGGTTAGGATTTGAGTACAATTCGGGTATAATTGGGCCTTATTATGATTGATTATTACATTTATTTATTGTTTTATACAAAGAACAAGTCAAGGCACTTCAAAAGAGAAAATCTCGGGTTCTTTAGAGTTTCTAAGAGGCTTGATTTAATGTAGGTGATGTTGTATGCTTTCCAGCTTATGTATGTATGCATGTATACTGCCTTTTATAGTATCATTTGCACAATGCATGTTAGGAAAAACATGGGAAATCATATGGAAGAACATCATGTTGAGAATCTCATGCAATGAACCTATTTATGTGACTTTTGGCTTCAAATGATATTGTTCATTATAGTATGGTTTAAGCATACTAAAAAATTGAATTTAAGCATTTTTAGTATGATTTTAGGAGTCTAAGCTGATTAGAATAAGTTTCACTTAAGACTGGTCAACGGACCGGAACCGGTTCACCGGACCGGAACGAACCGGTACCGAACCGAAACGGAACCTGTTGATCGGTACCGGGATGAACTGGACCAAAATTACCGGGATGAATAATCAATTCCATCCCGTTCCACTATATACCGGGATGGAACCGGAAAGGACCGGGATGGAAAGGGACGGGATAAACGGGACGATATTTTTTGGGATTATGAAAATATAATTATTTTTTTTATTTTTCTAAGTATAAATTAATAGTTTTAAATTTATACTATAATTTTTTACTTAAGTTTATTTTAAAGATATTTTTTTTTATTGTTATTAAGTTTGCAAGCAAAGTCTAATAAAGTTTTCAAAATTTAAATCTTTTGAAGTTTATACTTTATAAGTTATCACTTATATTCATTAATATTTATTTTATAAGTTATATTTATAACTTGTGTCTTGTAAATAGTAAATAAATAAAATTTGTAATTTAAAAAAAATTAAATTGAAATAAGGATAAAACAATTACAAAAGTTAAAAAATATCAATATAAAATATAAAATATAAAATATAAAATATAAAATATAATTTATAGAAAATATAAATATAAATTATATAAAATATAAAAAAATTAATATATATTAAGTAAGCCGGATCGAAATCGGACCGGACCGGAATCGGGATAAACCGGGATGAATCGGTACCGGTACACCGGTACGAAATCACGGTTCCATCCCGTTCCGTGTACCAGTTCAGACTATCCCGTCCCGTCCCGTAGGCAACCGAAACGGGACGAACCGGAACGGTACCGATACGTCCCGTTCTGTTGACCAGTCTTAGTTTCAATCATCCCCAAAATCAATTAGGGTTTAGAGAGAAGATTCAAGAGGAGAAAAAGTTTAAAGTTTCAAGCGTTTGTTCAAGTAATTCAAGATTTCACGAAGAATCTTGTTCTTTGAGGTATGTAAGCTTACATAGTGTTGAGTTTGTTCACCCACACGCCAGTAATTAGTTTTTTTTTCAATCTATCCATAAATATTGAGCAATTTAATTTCTTTATGAGTTCTTGATAAGTGTTCATGAGGTTTTCTTGTCGATTAAGTTTTGATGTAAGATTCTACTTGGGTCAACTTCAAATGAGCATATCTCTTAGAATATAAAGATTTATGTGGGTCATAACCTATTAGGTTGAAGGTATTTTAGGCTACTTTCCAACGCCACAAATTTCGCGTCAATCCAATTTCTGAGTAAAAAGATATGACTCTTTTAGTAATTTACACAGTGATGTTACGAATTTAGCCGACGGGAAAACATTAAAAGGTTTTTTTACCTCCAATACAACGCTAAACAAATTTCTTGACTAATAAAAGGCTCAAAACAATCATATTTTCATCTTTTAATCCTTTATTCTCTTCTTTCTCAGACCTTAGTTGAGCATGGGGCTACTGCATGTTACCCATGAAAGTCCTTGAGTTGAGTAGTTCATGCCCATAACTGCGCATGAACGCTATAAGTCGAGTAGTCTTGAGACGAGAAGTATATTTGAGTCCATAAATTGAGTAGTTCATGCTCATAATTCTGCATGAACCCTCTGAGTTGAGCACTTGAAATGAGTAGTATCATTGAAGTTCTTGAGTTGCTAGTATTGAGTTCTATCTATGGGTATTGAAAAACTTTAATTGAGTCATTCACATTCATAATTCGGCATGAACCCTATTTTAAAAAGTCTTATGCAAATGTTTTTAACTTGTTTTAAGATTTGAGTTTTGAGTTGAGTAAAGAGTGAAGTTCTTCTCTTCAAAAGAGTATATGGAAAATATGGATTCTCAAAGAATAAATGTTTTCACATTTAAACAAGAAAGGAAATATTAATTTTCGACAGAGCCTTTGAGCTAGTTTTTCATTAAAAAGTATATACTTTTATATTTAAGCAAGAGAAGAAACACTGATTTCCTAGAGAGCCTTTAGTCTAGTTTTTGAGTAATTATCTCAAACCATAGTAAGAGTTATATTTTTAAACATATGAGTTACTTACATTTTTGGAGTAGCATTGAGCACCGGTATGGGGGAGAGCTCAGACAACTCACAGATCCCGATAAACCATGTAGCCAATGTGAGTAGAAAAGGTTCATGCTTTTTAGATGATTCTTTAGTGCTTTTTAGCATAGACTAGTGGATCCACTTAATAGTGAGGTTCTATATCCCTGGCAAGTTATAGGAAGGCTCTGATAGCATAAGGCATACATTTTATCATCACATAGCTCATAAATGGTGGTTGTCGGTTAGAGAAATTTCAACAGAGATATTTATATTCTTATATACATAGAGTTTACTTGTATTTTATATACAAGCAGAGTTTATATTGTATCATTGCATACAAGTGAGTTATTGTTGAATTCTTCAATACATTGAGTTGTTATCTATTATTTTAAAAGCTTTATATATATATCTTTTAAGTTGCTTTATCCTTGAGTATCATGAGTTGAGTACCTTTCATTTAAGTATCATATCTTTGAGTAGAATATCTTATTCTTGAGTTGAGCTGAGTGAGTTTTGAAGAGGTAAGTTTGTTTTCTTTTTGTCAAGTTCAAACCTATTTTTATGCTTTAAAATTCCCCTCTCCAACTATTGGGAATCCTATTTCCATACAACACATGATATGCTTATACGACTATATGTATTAACAAGTGGAAATCATCGAGGTATTTGTGTAAATAGATATAATCCATGCTCATACATTTCACGTACTGAGTCATTTGACCTACATCATTTCATGATGTAAATACAGGTATTCAAGATCATCAAAGGGAGTTTCGTTGATACCACATGGAGTTTGAGTTAGCTATGGTGAGCCTCCTCGCTTTCAGAGGGTTCCACTTGTATTTTCAGTTATATCAGTTCTTAGCTGTCGTAGGTCTTGTCCCGGCTTCCATCTTTGTCAGTTAGAGGCTTTATAGATAGATAGTAGAGTTCCAAAAGAAAGACTTGAGTTGCCTTGTTTTGGCTAGTTGAATATACGATCATATTCTGAGTTAATTATTTGAGTTCCAATGAATTTTATTATGTTTTAACCTTTGTATGTTTAAGTTAGTATTCCACTGGTAGTCAGACATGATGAGGGTTCGCTTAGGGACCAGGAATGGTTCTCGAGTGTTTGTCATGTCAGAATGTAGGCTCGATTTGTGACGTATATGATGTCAGATTATGTTGATTTTCTTATATGCATCCTTTCAAATATGATTTCAGAAAAAATGGACTTAAATATACATTTGTTTAAGAAATATTTAATTATGGTCTTTCATTGAATTTTTCCTCTGTTGATATTTACACAGTTGAAAGATTCATTGTGGTCCCTCTCACAACTTATGATATAGATTTAAATTCAATTATTTAGTTATTTTTTTCATACTCACTACCTTCTTCGTACTAATTGCATACCTCTTAAATGCTATGTTCTTCGTATGATGTAGATACGAGTGATCATTCTCAGAATCCTGAATAGATAGTAGAGGTTCATAGTTTAGCAGTTGAGGAGTCATCCTCATTCGGAGACATAGTTTAGTTATTTGTATCCTTAGTTCAAACTTGTTTAATGGTAAGTTGGAGTCTTGTCCCGAAAAATTATTTTATTTAATTGTTTAGAGGTTTTTGGACATTAGCGTTCAATTTTAATAGACGTTGTCACGATCCAAAACGGGCCGCGACTGGCACCCATACTTATCCTACTATGTGAGCGAACCAACCAATCTAATCCCCAACATTTCAACCATAAATAACAAAATATAATGCGGAAGACTTAAAACTCATTAATGAAAATCGATTAAATAACTTATAAAAACTCAATACTATTTATTCCCAAAACCTGGAAGTCATCACCACAAGAACATCTATCCTCAAATTACTAATCTAAGAGTATCTAAGAAGCTAAAATA
>NC_028646.1:4727893-4736116 GCF_001406875.1 Solanum pennellii
CGAAGTTCAGAGAGTCGATTTCAGTACCCAATTTTCAGAATTCTAAGTGTTTTGGAACGAGACCCCCTCGACGGTCCGTCGTGTCCATGACGGTCCGTCGTGGGATCCGTCGTCTCAGCCAGTTTTTCCAGAAATAAAATCTGCTGCTCAAAACGACTAAACAGGTCGTTACAGACGTGTTCTTGAAAACTATTTCAGTTATGATTTTAGTTTACAACCTCACTTCACTTTTCATATGATATGCTTAGATATGTTATGTCAAAAGTTAGCTGGGGATCATTTGTGATTCCAAGTACCATGTCTCGGATATGATATAGACTCGAATTGTGACAGTTGATGAGTCCTCATAAGGTAACTTCATAATGTAATCATTCATTAGTTTTTACCTCAGATAATACTCACTGTGAAGATAGTTGAGGTCTATGTCCCAACATACTTATTTCATTTTAGTCGCTATATGGTTACATTAAAACATTAGTTTTTCAATATTCTTCCATGGATTTGTAGTTCATATCTAAAATTTAAGCATATCTTTACCTAGTTATGTTTCAACTTCCACCTACATTACATAGAATGTTCAGTTATTCATTATACTATGTCATTATCGAAGTCCGCCTTGTATATTTATGATCTTAAGTGTTGGTCACACCTAGAATATAAACTTTGATCATGACATATCTCCGGGGGAACCTACTTATGCAAAACTAAATTCTACTTCACATATTGAGGCTAAAGATAAAGCTATTTTAGAAGCATGTAGACGTTGACAACAAACCCTATATATAGAGGTAACTATAAGATTGATTCTACGCATTATAAGCAAGTAATAGAAGGGGTTTGAAAACCCCTATAGAATATTGCAACATTGATACAAGAAATTCAGATAATTTAGAAAATAGACAACCACAAATTTAGCATATTCTAAGAAAAAGGAATAAGCTACATGACTCCTAGCTAATCAAGCATTAGAAAAAAGAGATGACATATTCTATGGATTCTAGAAGATAGAAACATATCGAAAGAAACACATTAATATCAGTATCACAGATAAGAGTTACTAAATAAAGACTTTTCAGAAATTTAGGATATAATATAAGACTATTCACATCAAGCATATTTACAAAGAAGATAATTTTTTTCACTAGAGAAATAATACCCTGAACAAGATAATTAGCCTAGGCTACATCAGTCAATAAGAAGTTTTCAAACTTTTAGTTTTTAGGTTTCTTCTCTGAAACGGATTTGAATCCCTCGGGGATCATGTCACCCATCCCTACAAGTAATAAAATATATAATAAATCTATGAAAAAACATCATTTCGAATAATAAAGTTCTATTAATCAAGATGATTGATAGGTTGATACAACAATCGAACATTTATTACTTAATAATTTCATTACTTATGATATATTCAACTTCAGTCTATGGACTAAAATTAGTTGGTAAAGTCGAAGAACTAGACACATTCATTAATTTTGGATCTTCATGCTTCTCAATCTCTTGATTCAATTGTGTAAGATCAATCTCTTTAGTCAATTGATTTTCGAATTCTGTGAGCCCTTCGTACAACTTTAAAAGACTTCCCAAATAAGGAGACTCAAAATCTTGTGATTGTATATCATCTTCAACGGATTTTCCTTTCTCCTTATTTTCTTCTTCCTTCTTTTTCATCTTCATATAAAATCGAGGTGCGGTTGGATGGTTGGCCTCAATGAACTGGTTAATAACCGATTCTGCATCAGGCTTTCCAAATACAATTGGTTGACGGTTTATGAAGAGGATGATGATGGCGACCTGAATTCCACACAATATGGATAGGTCGCTTGCTTTTTTGAACAAAGCTTTTTGCATTTTTGAGATTTTACCACCCTCACCACGTTTATCTTTTGCAACTGCTGAATCAACATTGGAATTCTTTGATTCCATGAAGACGGGAAAACACAACAATTTCTTGACTGATGTTTACAAAAAACTTAAACCTTCAGAATGAATATATGTTCAACCCAAACCTTCAAATTTATAGTGATTTCCTCCGTCATTCGACTTTCAGGTTCTAGAATTTACTCTAGGTAGTTCAAGAATTACTATTTACAAAAATCCCCCTTATAGTTTGATAACATAAAGTTACCTTCTCTCTTCTTTTTCTCATTAAAATAAAATATCAAAAATGTTGAATTTTTGAAAAAATATATACATTATCCTTACTAATATAAATCATCATACATAATGTTACATATTCTATTAATCTCTAAGAAAAATAAATTTGTCTATGAAAACTATTCATATTAAATAAGCGGAAAATCATACTAAACTAAGGCAATCATTATATATAATTGAATTACAAAAATAAACATAAAGCTTTGGTATTCCATATAAATAATTGTCAATCACTTTGAATTTTTTTTGCAATGTTATTGTTTTTTAGTTTGAGAAGAAATTTTATATATTAAGAGATTTGACTCTTCTTTTTCCATCAATCATATTCTAAAGAGAGGTGATTGCAATAAGATTTTCATTAGGGGGGACTCCAACATAATTTTAAAGCTAGATGGAGATGAGTGCAATTATGCATAACTTGTGAATACTGCCTTAATTTTCATCTTTAGAATAGAAATATAGTCGATTATCTAAATCTTCATTTATTGATTAGATTGCCAATTTGTAAAAGTCAATAAAATAAATAGGAAAAAAACAATTATAGTGACATGCTTATTAATTAGGAAATATTTTTTCTCATAAACCAAAAATTCACATCTTGATGGCACCAATACCAATCCCACATATTGACAAGGCAATTCTTCAATTACCAATCATTTAACAAAAATTATAAAATATAAATTAAATAAGAAGCAAAAATAAGTGCTACACAAAATTTATCACTAAATTCAATTAGAATGTGAAAAACAACTGTAATGCCAAAGACATAGTAAGATGGGTACGGGACTTCAACGGTATAAAGATATAATCCTAAAAGTTCTTATGCTTTCTGCTTAAGATACTTTGTTACAACCGTTACTTTTAAATAAAAAAAAAGTAAAAATTACGTAAACCACATAGTGTAAAACATAAATTACCTCCTATCCTTATTCTTTTTCAATTTACAAAAAATCCCTTATTTTTAATAAGTTTCGGATACATAATAAATCCGTCTGATACATAATATAGTATGCCATTTTATCGGTTTGTTGCGTGATTTGGGGGATTAAAAATTGAAATTTAAATTAAATCCTACTTTTAATACGCTACAGTTATTAGTCCCATAAAAAACGCATTAACTTATGTGTTTCAAACATCAGTTTTATCCAATATAAAAACTAAATTAAATTATAATTTTTCATCAGTGATCGTCCCAATTTTTTTGCAGAAACGAGATTCTTAATTTCCTTGAAGGTAATTTTGTGAATTTTCGTAATGAATATTACGATATTGCTAAGGCATTCAGGAATATGGGAGAGTGAGGTTATATACAATCGATACAAAAGTGATGGGATAGTGGTTGGGGAAAATATTTCATATATGAATCTAATCTCAGCCATTGCTACTGAAATAAATATTAATGAATTGAAAAAAAATATTATTATCCGATATATTGTAGAAGGCAATTCTTCTCCGATGATAATTAGGAATGATATGGGTGTGAAGCTGTTTATAGAAATAAAGAAGCAAGAGGTTGGATTCAATATGTATCCGCTTTGCATCGATACAAATGATAAAAGTACAGAGGAGTTACAAATTTTTGAGTCAAGCAGTGATGCAATTATGTGTATTGAAGGTGGACAAAGAGACGCTAATGCTCTAAACGTTGTTGAATCGAACATTGGTGATTATTCGATACCCTCAACCCCCATTGATAACTCTAAGTCTCTTAAAATATTTGAATTGTAAGTACAATCAAACTTAAGAGAGTGTTTTGGAATGTGTTTAACCACATAATTCATATTCTGCAATTGAAAAAAGTGATATTGATATTTAATAGAATCAACAAGCTTAACATGATACATAAAATGCAAAAATAAACTTGATACATAATTCTAACAACATATCATAAGTCAGTCAAAATGATACTTAACAGAAAGTTTATAGCGTAACATGATACAAAAATGCAAAGTTGTACTTGATACATAAGTGTAACTACAGTTATAAGTCTGTCTACTTGATACTTTATAGCAACAACAAACTTTAACATGATACATGAAACATAAATTCTACTTGATAAATAATTGTAACTACAAAATGCAAACCAGTCAAAATGATACTTATGTTGTTTTAAACATACATATAAGTGTATAATTTAAACTTTAAATTTACATACACTTTTGACAATAACATGATCAAATATACTATATCTGATAAATTGGAAACCAACACTTTTGACATTATCGAAAAAGAGGTTGTTGGAGCATGAAAATCAAGATCCTTGCTGCCCAATCTTTCAAATGCAGAAACACGAGGTGTCAATCTTCTAATGCGTTGAAACACCAAAGTTCGTTGTGGTGTTTTAACCTCCTTAGCTTCCTTTGTATTTTCTGTAAAGGTGTAGTGGGATGACGTTATTTCTTTCCCTTTTAGCCGAAATTCGAGGAGGCTCCGGCAAGTTGAATCCTAACCCAAACTTAGGAGTGGCGATATGATATCCTTGCTTTCTCAGCTGCATTTGAGACTTTGTAAGCCCGTGTATATTTTCACCAGTGACTTCATCCTTGAGTTCTCCTAACTTCGCTGGATTTGAGAAATCATAGTCTGATTTTTCAAACAATGTGAAGACCTTCTGATCAAAGTTCCCTTTTATCTTACCAACTTGCCTATTGCCTTTGGAGGGCTCCAAAGCGATACATGGGACTTGTGCAACTGGGACAATCATCTTCTCCTTCAAATCTTGGAATGTTATGTGACTAAGTTCCTTCCTCAGTGGCTGGACTTGTTGAGTGCATTCCTCTAGTAGTGGTTACCTTCTTTTCGACGTTCACATGGAATATAGCAAAAAATTGGCCATATTAGTTTCCAAGTATCCTTTAGGTGGTGAAAGCTTAATGGAAACCTTTTATGTTCTCTTCTTAGACATCTTGATAGAGGCCCATAGAACTTTACTATCTTCAAAATCAATCAGGTCGACTTCTACATGTTCCTCCATATTTGCTTTTCCAGAATCTAAATAAAATTTTGCATCTGCAGAATATGACTCCGTCTTAATGAAAGGATTGATGTCTGCATCTATTTTGAGGACTTCACTATCTTTCATATAGTTCAAGCACTGATGCAAAGTAGATTGTACAACTCCATTTTCATGAATCCAAGGACGTCCGAGCAAAAAGTTGTATGATGTTTTGGCATCTATGACATGAATCAAAGTGTTGGATTTCACATCGCCAATGGACAATCCTACACGAATCTTTCCTATGGATCGTTGTCCTCACTGATTGAAACCTTGGATCGTTAGGTTACTTTTGGACAATTCATGAATGGAGATCAGAACAACTTTTGGCATGATATTGATTGCCGAACCACCATCGATTAGTATGCGCTTAAGATGTTGTTCTCGAATAGAACCTATAACAAACAAGGGCCTATTATGTAGCTTAGACCCTAACAGCAAGTCATCATCCGTGAAGGATATTGTAGCACAACATGGGGCAACTTTGTCATCAGTTTGATGTTTTTGTGTTATTATCAAATTAGTCACCTTCGTTTCCCTTTGTTTCGTCTGTGCTGGAAATAACATGTGTTGCACCAATTTGACTACTACAAAAGAATTTTTTAGGAAAGAATTCATCCAATGTAATGGGCCTTTGAACTTCTGCGATAAAGAATCATTAATCTTTCAGCTAGTACAAAGCTTGATGCTTTTTGATGGTTGTAGTGGATTCACATCACTCCTTGTTGCTCTTGTTTTAGAAAGTCATATCCTGAGAACTGCTTGATGTCTCCGCTTCTTACGAGTAACCTAAGTCCAATAGTCAACTTCACTTTCTTTTTGGTTGTCTATCTCTAGTGAACCCTCAAGAGTTTTCCTTGGAACATCAACTGCAATAGGAGCTAAACTTCCGAATCACAAGAAGGTGGTGTTTAGAATAGATAACGACATTGAACACTTCGTTTGATTTGGTGCTATACTAGCATGATTTGCCTCCGCTGTTTCATCTTGGTCAATGATGATTTTTCCTTCACTTACCAACATCATGATCTTCTTCTTCAAGATAAAACATTTACTTGTCGGGTGGCCAAGGACGCGATGTAACTTGCAATATCTAGGATCACCAACCTTATTGATCTCTTCGAGCCTCTTTGATTCAGGAAGATCGATAACTTTCTTAGTTAGCAATTCCTCAAGGATCATAGGTACATCTGCATCTAGAAATGGGTAAACCTTTGCCTCTAGCTCCTTCAAGGTTGGACGTCGCCTCTCCTCTCTTGGATATTGAGGTGAGGGTTCCTCCTCTTTTAGTTTACTTTTGGTGGTGACCTTTACAGAAGTTGCTTTCATCGCTATAATATCCGTAGTTTGGGTCTTTGAGGTCATACCTTTTCTGAATTCCTTCTTTATTTTGTCAGATCACCAAAGGAGATGTCTTTCCATTACTCGCTATGCTCAACTCCATGTCATGCGCTCATGTATCAAGTTCCTCAAATGTTTGCGGTTTGATTTCTTGTAGTATGTATAGAAGTCCCCAATGCATACCCTGAATGCACATTTCCATAGATGATATTTCAGAAAGACGATCTTTGCATCCAAACTCAATGATCTCCATCGATTGATGTAATCCACCACTGGCTCATCCTTTCTTTGCTTAGTGCCGGTCAACTTTATCATGCTTACAGCTAGGCGAGTACGGTAGAAACGATTGAGAAATTCCTTCTCGAGTTGCTCCCAACTATCAATGGACTCGTGTTCTAGGTCGATATACCAGTCGAATGCATTTCCTTTCAGCGAACGAACAAACTGTTTTACCAAAAGGTCACCATGTGTTCCAGCATTGATACAAGTTTCAATAAAGTTGGCGACATGCTGCCTTGGGTTCCCCTTGCCATCAAATTGTTGTAGCTTTGGTTGCTGATAGTTTGCTGGCATTAATAGACAATCAATTCATCTAGTATATGGCTTGGAGTAATACAAGGAACTTTGTGGTGTTCCTCCATATTGAGCCTAGATAGTGTTCATTATCATGTCTTGCAACTGTTGGACAAATACTGCAGCAACTGAAGCAAATTGTTTCTCTTTTTGAAACTTGGAATTTGCTAGAGATTCCTCAACGTCCTTGTTTTGTTGATCAAAACCAGATGGACAAGTGGGAACGTGACTTGACTCTCTAGGTGTAAAGGTCTTCAATTTGTTCATAAGTTGAGCAATATGAAGATTTTTTTCATCAACGGATTTCTTCAAGGCCTCAATGGTTTGCTCCAGCATCGCGAACTTCTCGTCCATGTTTGTTGAGTCAGCCATCAAAGCATTCACATTCATTGAAGTAGGAGAATCCATTGTATCTCCGGAATTACCGGAGTTGGAGCCAATTTGAGAGGATTCTCCGGAGAATACTGACGCAAGATTGTCCCTAGGTTTTGCACTTACGACCATCGTATGAGATTTGTTATTTTTCATCGCCTCCAAAGAAGTGAAGTATTCAGATCCATCTAGCCCACTGTTTTTGAACTTACACCGAGTAATCGGGCCAACATGACTGAGACCAGCAGACACGACATCAATATCCTTGTCAGAAAAATCACAACTCTTCCTAAACGTCATTGCAATAGTAGCCTTTGTAGTTTCTGATTCGCAAGAGAAAGAGATGAAGAGCAGAATCGGTCCCACTGGGCGTGCCAAATTTGTTCGCAACAAACTTTCGTTAGCACTGAAAATCGACTGCAGCAAAATAAATAAAAGAAAAATGTGTGAATCATTGTGAGTACAATTCTGTTGTTCTCTTGATTCTCTCTCCCAAGTTTCTCCGCGATTCGAGGGCTTTCAGTAGCGTTGTCACGACCCAAAACCGAGCCGCGACTGGCACCCACACTTACCCTCCTATGTGAGCGAACCAACCAATATAAATCTTAACATTTCAATTTAATATCAACAGAAAGTAATGCGGAAGACTTAAACTCATTAATAAAAACCAATTCAATAACTTCTAAAATTCAACATCTATTATTCCCCAAAATCTGGAAGTCATCACCACAAGAACATCTATGATCAAATTACTAAACTAAGAGTATTCTAAGAAGCTAAAATAA
>NC_028646.1:4737014-4761176 GCF_001406875.1 Solanum pennellii
CGGTCCGTCCTGCCATTCTGTTACGAAGTTCAGAGAGTCGATTTCAGTACCCAAATTTCAGAAGTCTAAGTGTTCTGGAACGAGACACCTGCGACGGTCCGTCGTGCCCACGACGGTTCGTCCTGCAGGTCCGTAGCCACGTTCAGAGAGTCGATTTCAGTACCCAAATTTCAGAATTCTAAGTGTTGTGGAACGAGACACCCTCGACGGTCCGTCGTGGGTTCCGTCGTCTCAGCCAGTTTTTCCAGAAATAAAATCTGCAGCTCAAAACGACTAAACAGGTCGTTACAAGCGTATTTTCCGAATTGTTGGATGATTTATTCCTCCTTGAGATGTTGTCGATCTCCGAAACATGAAAAAGCGCTTCGTCGTTGTAAGTCGATCTTCGAGAAAAAATTCCGTTGACTACTCCTTCGAAGAACTATTGATGTTGGTGTTATAGTTTTCTCCAATTTGCTGAATGCTTGTTGAAGAGTTTTCAGGATCCCCCTTGAATGTCATGTCTATCTCCTATTTATAGTTGTAGGGAGTGGCCAAGGTTGCTTGTGATTGGCCGAAGGATGTCATTTTGACACTTGGCGCATTTTGATTCACTCTTGCATTTGACTGGGACTACTACCTCATTTGGACACGTGGCGTCACCTTGTTGGTCTTGGATGCCTAGTCACTATGACACGTGGCATGATTTCGGGATTCAAGGTGAAATGGACCTTGGGTTTGAATTTAATAAGATGGACTTATTGATTTGTAAAGCCCAAATTAATTATTTTACCCAATGAACATGGATTTAATTCAAATTTTGTATGAATTTGATCCAATACAATTTATGTGTCTACAATAGTTCTTCTATGAATTTGATATAATTTGTTTTATGCATATAATATGCACTTAAGGAGAAAATAAGTAGATTCAGATTTTTCAAAGTATTAATAAATTGATATAATTTTCTTTGTCGATGTAATCAAGGTTATCACTGTTGGGGAACTTCGAAAGTTCAGTAATGAAGGTTGATATAGTTTATTTTATGTATATGATAAAACTCACCTCAAAATCGAAGAATAAGAAAAAGGAACAATGCTTGAAGGAGAAAATAAATAGATTTAGATTATCAATGAAATCAAAAGTTATGACCGTTGGGGAGCTTTGAAAGTGCAGTAATGTTGACACTTGGATATCAGGAATTGCTCCTATGACAAGGTTAGTACTTGAAGAAAACAATAATCTTTTTAGAAATTGTTAAGTTAGGTTTGATGATCAGTTTAGATATAAAATTTTAGATGGTCAATATAAACATATACTTGATATCAGAAAGAAGACATGTGATTGTATAACATGGAACAATTGAGAGGTATATCATGTCAACATGTTGTTTTGGAATATCAACATGTTCCAAAAAACCTGAAGATCATTTTGTACATTGTTACAAAAAATATAGTTGAATAAAGGCTTCCATGTTATTCAGCTAAAACCTAACATCAAGATGTGACCTCACAAAAGTTATATAATGAATAAGCCTTTGGAATCAAAACTATAACTGCGGAAGAAAATAAAACATAGAGCCAAAAAAAGTATGCATAGTTGTTCAGGAAAAGAGTAAAAATAACTTGTTCCAAGTGTCATCAACTAAGACAACTGAAAAATCTATATAATCATGGTAATACATCTTTTGATTCTTCCAATTAAATGAAAAATACAATATATTTTTTCTATACAATTAAATCTACTGAAATATGTCAACCTGAAAGCTTAAGCCAATCTGAAAGCTCATAGGTTAACCTGAAAACTTAAATCAATCTAAAATCTCAAGCCAACCTGCAAGCTCTAATCAATCTGTAAGCTTTAGGGCTCGTTTGGATGGGCTTAATAAAAGCAGCTTTAAAAAAGTACTTTTGAAAGTGCTGAAACTTATTAAAATAAGCAGTTATGTGTTTGGATAAAAGTGCTGAAGTTGCTATGCCAAACGTGAAAAGGGAAAAATGGAAGAAAGAGATGTTAGGGTTATGTGGGTAATTTGGAAATTGTATAAAAATATTAAGGGCAAAAAGATAAAAATGTGGTCAACTTAAAACAGCTTATAAGCTTAAAAAAAAAAGCACCCCTACCCCAGCTTTTAACTTTTGACTTAAAATAAGTTTTTTTTTAACTTAAAATAAGTTATTTTGAGTATTGCCAAACAGCTAAATAAGTCAAAAATCAGCTTTTAAGTCAGTTTGACCAGCTTTTAAGCTGAGCCAAACAGGCGCTTAGTTAGCCAAGCTCAAACCAATTTATAGGCTTTAGCCAACCACTACACTCAAATTAACCAACCTAAAGTATCTAACCAACTACTAAGCTATTAAATAAAATTACAACATGTCAGCTCAAGATAACCTGCAGATTTTAGTCAGACACTAAGCTCAAGCCAACCTGAAATATCGGTGATAATCACAAGCAAACATTTAATATAAGCGTATAACCAACTCCGATATAAGTGAATATAAGTGACAAAGACATACATACATTTAATATAAGCGTATAACCTACTTTCAAGTATTTATTATTCTACTTTTTTTGATAATATATATTTTAATTCCTTGTATGCAACTAGGTATAACATGTGAGAGATTCTACCCCATATATTTTTAAGTGTGCAACTCCAACAAATATATATATTGGTGAGCTAAGCCTGGTGGACTAAAAAGGAGGAATCAAAATTCTGTCACCACTCTATAATTGCAATGCATGACTCAGTTCATAGGATTTACATGCACCAATATCTTCAGGGTGTTTGAACACATATTAATTCTAACGTAAATTCGTGTATTTATATAGAATCTTTTTGTATTTAATTTTTCTCTTATATTTTGTGTTTTTCTAAAGAAAATCTTTATTTTCTTGAAAATTGTTAATATTCCCTCAAGGTAATTTAGTTTTTCTAAAAAATGAAGAGCTCTTTAACTCTATCATTCAAATAGTTATGCATTAATACAATTATACAATGCGATTTATAGTAACAAATAATTATACACTAATATAATTATTATTGAAGGAAAGGAATAATATATTTACGTGAACCTCGTGAATGTGTGTCTAATTAGATAATTTTGTAACACTTACTTTTGTTTGAATTTATAAAAATTCCAAAAAGCCCAAACCCAAATTTATATAATTTGGTTTCTTTTTTCAATTTCTTAAACTCCCGTCACTCTCTTATCGTCTACCACCTTTACTCATATCTCCGGCAAACTCATCGGCCGCGATCTCCCTTTTCCGGCGAATTTCATATTGGTAAGTTCTTCTTTATTACTCATCAGTCAGTGGTGATCTCTTAGAATAATATTCGAAGTTAGTAATTGGAACTGAAATTGTTTAGAATTTGTTATTTTTGGTATTTTGTTTAATTAATATCTATTATTTGTCTGGAATATATTTTGTAGTACTAGTTTAATTTGTTTTGGAATTGAAGTAAGATTCTAAAACTTTTGAGTTTACCGATCAATTTTGTTGGATTATGATTTTTAATTTTTTTTCCTCCAAAGGTTACTAAAGATGAGATAATTATAATATTATTGGGACTTTTAGCTTCAGTTTGGAGTAAATTTAACAAACACAAACAAACTTGATATTTATAATTGCTTTGAAGATTCATATTACAGTATTTTTATTTACTAGGGGAAATGTAGTTGGGGTGTGATTGAAATTTTATAGCAGAACCTTCTTGTCTTTTTTGCCGGTTTGTGCGAATAGGTAGGAAGGTAAGGTCTGCGTACATCCTAACCCACTCGTTGGATTACCTTGGGTATGTTGTCATTGTTGTTGTTAGGGTGTCTTAGCTATGGCTTTTGGAATGATTCAACATGTCACCATATTGCTCTTTCTCTTTTCATGTAACACATGTTTGTCGTGTTTGAATCTGTATAATGGCATTAAAGTTTTTTTTTGTATTTTCCTGGTTCGTTCAAATGCACCTATGCCATAATTTTCTTATTGCACTTCTGTCCTCTTTCTTACTTCTTTCAATGTGATTTTTATGCTGATTTCTTTTCTATTTATGATGCTGTTCTAATTTCTTGCAATAACATGCTTTATTATATGTGAAGTCTCGATATTACTACTTTGGATGCGTTTTTTCTTGTTCATTTGGTTGAGCTGACTGGTGTATTGACGATCTATTTGTTCAGAATTTCTAACTACTCCTGTTTGGTAAAAAGTAAAAACAGATTGTTAATACAATGGGGAAGAAAAAAACAGATGAGGCTGGTGTAAGTGGGAAGGCTAAGGGAAGCAGCAAAGATTCCAAGGAAGGGAAAAAAGAGAAGCTTTCTGTCTCTGCCATGCTCGCCAACATGGACCAGAAACCTGAGAAACCGAACAAAGGATCTTTAGCCACTGGTGCTAGTAAGGCCAAGCCTAAAGCAGCTTCAAAAGCATCAGCTTACACTGATGGTATTGATCTTCCTCCGTCTGATGACGAGGAAGAGGAGTATGTTCCTCACTCCGAAGAAGTGGAAGAACAGATCAATGTTCATAGAAGGCATGGAAGGAATGAAGCAGGTCCAATTGATACCTCCATAAGTTATAAAGAGCTAAAGAAACGAGAAAAGAAGGATATGCTTGCTGTTCAGGCAGCTGAGGTGGCAAAAAAGGAGGCCCTTAGGGATGATCGTGATGCTTTTACTGTTGTTATTGGTAGCAGGGCGTCTGTTCTTGAAGGTCAAGATGATGCTGATGCAAATGTTAAGGATATAACTATTGAGAATTTCTCTGTAGCAGCTCGTGGAAAAGAACTTCTAAAGAACACATCAGTTAAGATATCTCATGGGAAGAGATATGGTTTAGTTGGTCCCAATGGAATGGGCAAGTCCACCCTACTAAAGCTGCTTGCTTGGAGGAAGATTCCTGTACCAAAAAACATTGACGTAGTTTTGGTCGAACAAGAGATAGTTGGTGACGATAGGACGGCACTTGAAGCTGTTGTTTCAGCTAACGAGGAACTCATCAAGCTCCGAGAAGAGGCTGCATCTTTGCAGAATGCTGCTGCATCTGTTGATGAGAATGAAGATGATGCTGATGGGGAAAACATTGTAGAAAAGCTTTCTGAATTGTACGAAAGGTTGCAGGTGATGGGATCAAATGCTGCTGAGGCCCAAGCATCAAAAATTCTCGCTGGGCTGGGTTTCACCAAGGAAATGCAGGGGCGTGCTACCCGATCTTTTAGTGGTGGTTGGAGAATGAGAATTTCTCTAGCACGGCTCTTTTTGTTCAGCCTACTCTATTGCTGTTGGATGAACCTACTAATCATCTTGATCTTCGGGCTGTTCTATGGTTAGAGGAGTACCTGTGCAGATGGAAGAAAACTCTGGTTGTTGTTTCACATGACCGAGACTTTCTGAACACTGTTTGCGGTGACATTAGTCATCTCCATGACATGAAACTACACTTCTATCGGGGTAACTTTGATGATTTTGAACGTGGATATGAACAACGTCGCAAAGAGATGAACAAGAAGTTTGAGATTTATGATAAACAGTTAAAAGCTGCCAAGAGATCTTGAAATCGAGCACAACAGGAGAAGGTAAAAGACCGAGCCAAGTTTGTAGCATCCAAAGAATCAAAGAAAAAGGGCAAGGATAGAGTTGATGAAGATGAAACTCCACCTGAAGCCCCTCAGAAGTGGAGGGACTACAGCGTGGAGTTCCACTTTCCTGAGCCTACTGAACTAACACCTCCACTTCTTCAGCTAATTGAGGTTAGCTTCGGTTACCCTAACCGACCAGACTTCAGGCTCTCTGATGTTGATGTTGGTATTGATATGCGGACTCGAGTTGCTATCGTTGGGCCCAATGGGGCAGGCAAATCGACCTTGCTTAACCTCTTGGCAGGTGATTTGGTTCCTACAGAAGGTGAAGCCCGCAAGAGTCAAAAGTTGAGGATTGGACGGTACTCATACCATTTTGTTAATCTTCTCACAATGGACGAAACACCTGTCCAGTACCTGCTTCGTCTTCACCCAGATCAAGAGGGACTTAGTAAGCAAGAAGCTGTTCGTTCAAAGCTAGGAAAATTTGGACTTCCCAGCCATAACCATCTTACCCCCATTTTAAAGTTGTCTGGAGGACAAAAGGCTAGAGTTGTGTTTACATCTACTTCCATGTCGAAGCCTCACATCTTGCTATTAGATGAGCCAACAAACCATTTGGACATGCAGAGTATCGATGCTTTGGCAGATGCCCTTGATGAATTCACTGGTGGAGTTGTGTTAGTCAGTCATGACTCGCGGCTCATATCGAGGGTTTGTGATGATGAAGAAAGAAGTGAAATTTGGATAGTTGAGAATGGGACCGTTGAAAAGTTCCCAGATACATTTGATGAATACAAGGCCGAACTTGTAAAGGAAATCAGGGAAGAAGTCGATGATTGATGTTGCAACTGGCTTATTCTATTGTAGTGTGTTGAGGGAGAGTGTAATCTTTTGTTGAGGGAGGGTTTCTTTTCGACTTCATATCGGAGGGAGAGTGTAATCTTCTGTCGCGGATATAAAAGAACATAGTGACTAAGTTATATGCACTGTGTCATATTCTATCCATTTCTTGTCATGGTTTTGGCTCAGACAATAACGTCAGGTACATTGATATTTGCTTCACACTCGCAGTGCATTTTTGGAGGATTTCACATGGATGTGGCAACATTTTTGGAAGCTTAGAAGGTTAGAGGTTCGATTCTTAGTTCCTTTAAGTTTTAATATCATTTTAACTCACTAAATATTTTGTTGGCTACTTAAAATTTTTCACACCCTTCATAAAGTGTCTAGCTCCGCCACTAGCTTGTGCGATAACCTAGATTCCACCACATCATTCTATCATTGCCTTGTATGGCATGGACTAGCCTTGTCTGTTTGTGTAATTAACTTCCTGATATGAAAAGTTGTGTATAACTTTACTTTGTGTGTCTACATATATTATATGTATACACAAACAAACCCCTACTTCTGTAATCTTTTATTGCAGCCCCTTATAAGTATGAGTAGTAATTGAAACGGCTAAATTGATTCTGCAATATTTGAGCTTTGAAGTTGTGGTTAAATCCTCATTCAGATCATTCAAGCCTCATCTTTCATTTTTATCAGTGTATATTTCAAATACAATTGTTAAATCTCACATTCAGATATTGTATTAGAATTTTCTCTAGTGCTTATGATACTTGGAGTGTGTTTGGTATGAAGGAAAACATTTTCTGGAAAATATTTTTCAATTTTTCCATGTTTGGTTGGGACAAAAGTTTTTAAAAATGTTTTCCAAATCAACTCATTTTCCTCAAAATTAAGGAAAATGAATTCCCTTCAAAAATTAAGGAAAATATTTTCCAGAACTCTCCTTCAATTTCAAATTACATTTTTTTTTGGGAAAAACATCAATTTTAAAAAAATATTTTCAATGTCATAAATTATTTTTTACTCTAGTAAAAATAAAAGATGTCTCAAAAAATATTTCTCATTCATAAATCAAACACTAAAAATCATTTCGGGAAAACATTTTTCACTCACCAACCAAACATGAGTAAATAAGTCCAAAATCTACTTGTTTTCCAGGAAAACATTTTCCGGGAAAACATTTTCCATGGAAAACATTTTCCCCCATACCAAACACACCCTTGGTGTCAGAAATTTTGTTCTATTCTTTTATGGATAGACTTCATTCTAGAAGTCTCATATGTGTATTTACATTTTTTCTGCAATATTTGAGATTATTCTTGAGTTAGTATCTTCGACTTACACATCGGGTTGTGTTTGGAGTGTGTGCCATCATGATCTCGATTTTTTAATCGTGACACATAACTATTTGTATTCTAGAGGAATTGTTCCTTTGAAGTTGACCAAAGTAAAAATTTATAGCAAAATTTATTCGATAAGAAGGTTCTCAATTCAACTTTGTCCTAAATGATTCTTCTAACCTTAATTAATCTCCAAATCTACACTTACACTAAATAATTGCACTTAACACATATGTAATATTTAAAGTAAAAATTACGTAAACCACATAGTGTAAAACATAAATTACCTCATATCCCTACTCTTTTTTAATTTACAAAAAATCCCTTATTTTTAATAAGTTTCGGATACATAATAAAACCGTCTGATACATTATATAGTATGCCATTTTATCGGTTTGTTGCGTGATTTGGGGGATTAAAAAACTGAAATTTAAATTAAATCCTACTTTTAATACGCTACAGTTATTAGTCCCATAAAAAACGCATTAACTTATGTGTTTCAAACATCAGTTTTATCCAATATAAAACACTAAATTAAATTATAATTTTTCATCAGTGATCGTCCCAATTTTTTTTGCAGAAACGAGATTCTTAATTTCCTTGAAGGTAATTTTGTGTATTTTCGTAATGAATATTATGATATAGCTAAGGCATTCAGGAATATGGGAGAGTGAGGTTACATACAATCGATACAAAAGTGATGGGATTGGTTGGGGAAAATATTTCATATATGAATCTAATCTCAGCCATTGCTACTGAATTAAATATTGATGAATTGAAAAAAATATTATTATCCGATATATTGTAGAAAACAATTCTTCTCCGATAATAATTAGGAATGATATGGGTGTGAAGCTGTTTATAGAAATAAAGAAGCAAGAGGTTGGATTCAGTATGTATCCGCTTTGCATCGATAGAAATGATAAAAGTACAGAGGAGTTACAAGTTTTTGAGTCAAGCAGTGGTGCAATTATGTGTATTGAAGGTGGACAAAGAGACGCTAATGCTCTAAACGTTGTTGAATCGAAAATTGGTGATTATTCGATACCCTCAACCCCCATTTATAACTTTAAGTCTCTTAAGATATTTGAATTGTAAGTACAACCAAACTTTAGAGAGTGTTTTGGAATGTGTTTAATCACACACATAATTCATATTTTGCAATTGAAAAAAGTGATATTGATATTTAATAGAACCAAAAAGCTTAACATGATATATAAAATGCAAAAATAAACTTGATACATAATTCTAACAACATATCATAAGTCAGTCAAAATGATAGTTAACAGAAAATTTGTAGCCTAACATGATACAAAAATGCAAAGTTGACTTGATACATAAGTGTAACTACATTTATAAGTCTGTCTACCTGATACTTTATAGCAACAACAAACTTTAACATGATACATGAAACATAAATTCTACTTGATAAATAATTGTAACTACAAAATGCAAACCAGTCAAAATGATACTTATGTTGTTTTAAACATATATATAAGTGTATAATTTAAACTTTAAATTTACATACACTTTTGACAACAACATGATCAAATATACTATATCTGATAAATTGGAAACCAACACTATATGCTATAGGTGATAATTGATACAGAAAATACTTAAGAGAGTGTTTTGGAATCTGTTTAACCGCATAATTCATATTCTGTAATTGAAAAAATTGATATTTATATTTAATAGAACCAACAAGCTTAACATGATACATAAAATGCAAAAACAAAACTTGATACATAATTCTAACTACATATCATAAGTCAATGGAAATGATACTTAACAGAAAATTTATAGCCTAACATGATACAAAAATGCAAAGTAGTTTCATCAGCATCAACAACAGATCCACCAATATCTTGATCAACATTATGTTTCTGTTCATATAAAGAAAATCGATAAGTGCCAATGAAAATGAAACCAAAAAAAGGAAAAATAATACCTTTTTCAGTTTTGTTGTCTTTCTCGCCAACAACTTTCATCAACTCAGAATGATTTTTTTTTATCAACTCCACAAGACAACCAACTTGTTAGTCAACCTATACTCAAATTTCACAAGTNCAATAATTATAAAACATATAAGATAATCACAAAAAAATATATGATTGTAATACTAACATAACCCTTCAAGTATTGCTTCAGTCTCTCTAATTGGGAATTTTCGAAAATTACTTTTCGAAAATCTGAATTTACGGGAACATTAGAGACATTGTCAGCTTGAGAAGTTGGTAAATCTGGAGTGTAAACATTCTGAGTTGGTTGCTTTTCTGCTGTTGTTGATTTGGAAACCTTTGTTTTATGTGGATGTACAACCTTTCTTCTCTTGGGTGGTGGGGTAGTTCCTATGCTAGAGACTCGTGTTGATCTCCTCAATAATTGATCCGGCGGTTCAGATGAAAAGTCTTCAAATCCAGTNTGTTGTTGATTTGGAAACCTTTGTTTTATGTGGATGTACAACCTTTCTTCTCTTCGGTGGTGGGATAGATCATGTGCTAGAGACTCGTGTTGATCTCCTCAACAATTGATCCGGTGGTTCGGATGAAAAGTCTTCAAATCCAGGAACCTCTCGTGGCTTCCCAACATCAATATTAACATTTCATGTACCAGGTACCAGGTTCATCATGAGTTACGTGACTAGGTTGAGGTAACTCAAGTGCTGTACATTCCTCTCCAGTTGGCTGAATATTTGTACAATTATGCTGAAAATAACAAAATATTGAATCATTGTTAGAATGAACAAAAAATGTATCGATAAGTACCAAAAAAATACTAAACATTTATATATTAATTACCTCGGTGAAAACGCTTTGCATAAACATCTCAAATTTGGGCTCTTCAGCCACAACTTTTCAATTGCAAATTCTTGGAATAACATTTTGTTCTTTAACCACAATCTCATTATCCAACACAGAAGCACATTCATATATCCATACATTAAGTGCATACGACATACCATTTAAGCGATACATTTTTTTCTCAGTTTTAAACTCTTGTCTAAGTGAATTCATTAAACTTCTGAAAGCCCGTTGTCCCCACGTATACTGCCGATAAGTGCCATCTTCAATCATTAAAAAATCTTCAATTGGAATTGCTGCAGTACCATGTTGAGATAATACAAAAGAGTGGATGAAAAACATGATAGCCATCTGAAGTTGATCATCGATATTATCCCAACCACCCAACATGAATCGATCTATCAGACGTTGTTTGTTTACATTGTAATTAGGCCCAGGAAAATACCTATGAACTAGCCCACCTCTTTTTGAATTTGGATATGTAAAATACTTAATATTTCCCCTGCATTTCAATCCAGTAATAATCGCAAATTCTTTCATAGTAAAGGTTAAGATATTTCCTTTAGCATGTCGAATGTGAAGTTCCGCGGCTGGATTGTCTTGCTCCACCTCTAAAAGAAGTAAACACTTGGTGATCTTACCTTGGTAGTTACATTTAGGAATATTCAGATATGAACCAAATATAGTATTCCTAAAAAATTCGATACCCTCAACCCCCATTGATAACTCTAAGTCTTCTAAGATATTTTAATTGTAAGTACAACCAAACTTAAGAGAGTGTCTTGGAATGTGTTTAACCACATAATTCATATTCTGCAATTGAAAAAAGTGATATTGTTATTTAATAGAACCAACAAGCTTAACATGATACATAAAATTCTAAAATAAACTTGATTCATAATTCTAACAACATATCATAAGTCAGTCAAAATGATACTTAACAGAATATTTATAGCATAACATGATACAAAAATGTAAAGTTGTACTTGATACATAAGTGTAACTACAGTTATAAGTCTGTCTACTTGATACTTTATAGCAACAACAAACTTTAACATGATACATGAAACATAAATTCTACTTGATAAATAATTGTAACTACAAAATGCAAATTAGTCAAAATGATACTTATGTTGTTTGAAACATACATATAAGTGTATAATTTAAACTTTAAATTTACATACACTTTTGACAATAACATGATCAAATATATTACATATGATAAATTGAAAACCAACATTATATGCTATAGGTGATAATTGATACACTTTTGACAACAACATACACTTTTGACAACAACATGATCAAATATATTATATCTGATAAATTGAAAACCAACATTATATGCTATAGGTGATAATTGATACAGAAAATACTTAAGAGAGTGTTTTGGAATCGGTTTAACCACATAATTCATATTCTGCAATTGAAAAAATTGATATTGATATTTAATAGAACCAACAAGCTTAACATGATACATAAAATACAAAATCAAAACTTGATACATAATTCTAACTATATATCATAAGTCAATGGAAATGATACTTAACAAAAAATTTATAGCCTAACATGATACAAAAATGCAAAGTAGTACTTGATACATAAGTGTAACTACACGTTATAAGTCTATCTACTTGATACTTTATATCAACGACAAACTTTAACATGATACATGAAACATAAATCGTGCTTGATACATAATTGTAACTACACAATGCAAACAAGTCAAAATGATACGTATGTTGATTTAAACATACATATAATTCTATAATTTGAAATTTAAATTTACATGCACTTTTGACAACAACAAGATCAAATATACTATGTCTGATAAATTGAAAACAACATTATATGCTATAGGTGATAATTGATACAGGAAATCAACATTATATGCTATAGGTGATAATTGATACAGGAAATCAACATTATATGCTTATTAAAGATCTAATAAGCATAAAACCCAAAAAGAGGCACATGCAAAGACACCCAAGAAGAGGGGCAACTGGGTTTTGACTTTTTTTTTTGAACTTTAACTTATTTATACATTAGTTATACTTAATAAACAGAAAATCCTAATTTTTTTTGTACATTTTGTTTATTGAGTATGACTTATGTATAAATAAGTTAAAGTTCAAAAAAAAAAAAATAGTCAAAACCCAGTTGCCCCTCTTCTTGGGTGTCTTTGCATGTGCCTCATTTTGGGTTTTATGCTTATTAGATCTTTAATAAGCATATAATGTTGATTTCCTGTATCAATTATCACCTATAACATATAATGTTGATTTCCTGTATCAATTATCACCTATAGCATATAATGTTGTTTTTCAATTTATCAGACATAGTATATTTGATCATGTTGTCAAAAGTACATGTAAATTTAAATTTTAAATTATAGAATTATATGTATGTTTAAAACAACATAAGTATCATTTTGACTTGTTTGCATTGTGTAGTTACAATTATGTATCAAGCACAATTTATGTTTCATGTATCATGTTAAAGTTTGTCGTTGATATAAAGTATCAAGTAGATCGACTTATAACGTGTAGTTACACTTATGTATCAAGTACTACTTTGCATTTTGTATCATGTTAGGCTATAAATTTTCGGTTAAGTATCATTTCCATTGACTTATGATATGTAGTTAGAATTATGAATCAAGTTTTGATTTTGCATTTTATGTATCATGTTAAGCTTGTTGGTTCTATTAAATATCAATATCAATTTTTTCAATTGCAGAATATGAATTATGTGGTTAAACATATTCTAAAACACTCTTTTAAGTATTTTCTGTATCAATTATCACCTATAGCATATAATGTTGGTTTCCAATTTATCAGAGTAAATTTAAAGTTTAAATTATACACTTATATGTATGTTTAAAACAACATAAGTATCATTTTGACTGGTTTGCATTTTGTAGTTACAATTATTTATCAAGTAGAATTTATGTTTCATGTATCATGTTAAAGTTTGTTGTTGCTATACAGTATCAAGTAGACAGACTTATAACTGTAGTTACACTTATGTATCAAGTACAACTTTGCACTTTCGTATCATGTTAGGCTATAAATTTTCTGTTAAGTATCATTTTGATTGACTTATGATATGTTGTTAGAATTATGTATCAAGTTTATTTTTGCATTTTATGTATCATGTTAAGCTTGTTGGTTCTATTAAATATCAATGTCAGTTTTTTCAATTGCAGAATATGAATTATGTGGTTAAACACATTCCAAGACACTCTCTTAAGTTTGGTTGTACTTACAATTAAAGTATCTTAAGATACTTAGAGTTATCAATGGAGGTTGAGGGTATCGAATTATTTAGGAATACTATATTTGGTTCATATGTGAATATTCCTAAATGTAACTACCAAGGTAAGATCACCAAGTGTTTACTTCTTTTAGAGGTGGAGCAAGACAATCCAGCCGAGGAACTTCACATTCGACATGCTAAAGGAAATATCTTAACCTTTACTATGAAAGAATTTGTGATTATTACTGGATTGAAATGCAGGGGAAATATTAAGTATTTTACATGTCCAAATTCAAAAAGAAGTAGGCTAGTTCACAGGTATTTTCCTGGGCCTAATTACAGTGTAAACAAACAACGTCTGGTAGATCGATTCATGTTGGGTGGTTGGGATAATATCGATGATCAACTTCAGATGGCTATCATGTTTTTCATCCACTCTTTTGTATTATCTCAACTTGGTACTGCAGCAATTCCAATTGAAGATTTTTTAATGGTTGAAGATGGCACTTATCGTCAGTATCCGTGGGGACAACGGGCTTTCAGAAGTTTAATGAATTCACTTAGACAAGAGTTCAAAACTGAGAAAAAAATGTATCGCTTAAATGGTATGTCGTATGCACTTAATGTATGGATATATGAATGTGCTTCTGTGTTGGATAATGAGATTGTGGTTAAAGAACAAAATGTTATTCCATGAATTTGCAATTGAAAAGTTGTGGCTGAAGAGCCCAAATTTGAGATGTTTATGAAAAGCGTTTTCACCGAGGTAATTAATACATAAATGTTTAGTATTTTTTTGGTACTTATCGATATATTTTTTGTTCATTCTAACAATGATTCAATATTTTGTTATTTTCAGCATAATTGTACAAATATTCAGCCAACTGGAGAGGAATGTACAGCACTTGAGTTACCTCAACCCAGTCACGTAACTCATGATGAACCTGGTACATGAAATGTTAATATTGATGTCGGGAATCCTTGAGAGGTTCCTGGATTTGAAGATTTTTCATCCGAACCACTGGATCAATTGTTGAGGAGATCAACACGAGTCTCTAGCACATGATCTATCCCACCACTGAAGAGAAGAAAGGTTGTACATCCATATAAAACAAAGGTTTCCAAATCAACAACACCAGAAAAGCAACCAAATCAGAATGTTTACACTCCAGATTTACCAACTTCTCAAGCTGACAATGTATCTAATGTTCCCGTTAATTCAGATTTTCGAAAAGTAATTTTCGAAAATTCACAATTAGAGGGACTGAAGCAATACTTGAAGGGTTATGTGAGTATTACAATCATATATCTTTTTGTGAAAATCATATATGTTTTATAATTATTGTTATTTATTATGAATTCTTTAAAACTTGTGTAATTTGAGTATAGGTTGACCAACTAGTTGGTTGTCTTGTGGAGTTGATAAAAAAAAATTATTCTGAGTTGAAGAAAGTTGTTGGCGAGAAAGACAACAAAACTGAAAAGGTATTATTTTTCCTTTTTTTGGTTTCATTTTCATTGGCACTTATCGATTTTGTTTTTATGAACAGAAACATAATGTTGATCAAGATATTGGTGGATCTGTTGTTGATGCTGATGAAACTACTTTGCATTTTTGTATCATGTTAGACTATAAATTTTCTGTTAAGTATCATTTCCATTGACTTATGATATGTAGTTAGAATTATGTAACAAGTTTTGTTTTTGCATTTTATGTGTCATGTTAAGCTTGTTGGTTCTATTAAATATTAATATCAATTTTTTCAATTGCAGAATATGAATTATGTGGTTAAACAGATTCCAAAACACTCTCTTAAGTATTTTCTGTATCAGTTATCACCTATAGCATATAATGTTGGTTTCCAATTTATCAGATATAGTATATTTGATCATGTTGTTGTCAAAAGTGTATGTAAATTTAAAGTTTAAATTATACACTTATATGTATGTTTAAAACAACATAAGTATCATTCTGACTGGTTTGCATTTTGTAGTTACAATTATTTATCAAGTAGAATTTATGTTTCATGTATCATGTTAAAGTTTGTTGTTGCTATAAAGTATCAGGTGGACAGACTTATAACTGTAGTTACACTTATGTATCAAGTACAACTTTGCATTTTTGTATCATGTAGACTATAAATTTTCTGTTAACTAGCATTTTGACTGACTTATGATATGTTGTTAGAATTATGTATCAAGTTTATTTTTGCATTTTATGTATCATGTTAAGCTTGTTGGTTCTATTAAATACCAATATCATTTTTTTAATTGCAGAATATGAATTATGTGGTTAAACACATTTCAAAACAGTTTCTTAAGTTTGGTTGTACTTACAATTAAAGTATCTTAAGAGACTTAGAGTTATCAATGGGGGTTGAGGGTATCGAATAATCACCAATGTTCGATTCAACAACGTTTAGAGCATTAACGTCTCTTTGTCCACCTTCAATACACATAATTGCACCACTGCTTGACTCAAAAACTTGTAACTCCTCTGTACTTTTATCATTTGTATCTATGCAAAGCGGATACATACTGAATCCAACCTCTTGCTTCTTTATTTCTATAAATAGCTTCACACCCATATCATTCTTAATTATCATCGGAGAAGAATTGCTTTCTACAATATATCGGATAATAATATTTTTTTTCAATTCATCAACATTTAATTCAGTAGCAATGGCTGAGATTAGATTCATCTATGAAATATTTTCCCCAACCACTATCCCATCAGTTTTGTATCGATTGTATGTAACCTCACTCTCCCATATACCTAAATGCCTTAGCAATATCATAATATTTATTACGAAAATTCACAAAATTACCTTCAAGGAAATTAAGAATCTCATTTCTGCAAAAAAAATTGGGACGATCACTGATGAAAAATTATAATTTAATTTAGTGTTTTATATTGGATAAAACTGATGTTTGAAACACATAAGTTAATGCGTTTTTTATGGGACTAATAACTGTAGCGTATTAAAAGTAGGATTTAATTTAAATTTCAATTTTTAATCCCCCAAATCACGCAACAAACCAATAAAATGGCATACTATATTATGTATCAGACGGTTTTATTATGTATCTGAAACTTATTAAAAATAAGAGATTTTTTGTAAATTGAAAAAGAATAGGCATAGAAAATAATTTATATTTTACACTATGTGATTTACGTAATTTTTACTTTTTTTTATTTAAAAGTAACGGTTGTAACAAAGTATCTTAAGCAGAAAGCATATGAACTTTTAGGATTATATCTTTATACCGTTGAAGTCCGTACCCATCTTATTATGTCTTTGGCATTACAGTTGTTTTCCACATTCTAATTGAATTTAGTGATAAATTGTGTAGCACTTATTTTTGCTTCTTATTTAATTTATATTTTATAATTTTTTTTAAATGATTGGTAATTGAATTATTGCCTTGTCAATATGTGGGATTGTGATTGGTGCCATCAAGATGTGAATTTTTGGTTACGAGAAAATATACTTCCTAATTAATAAGCATGTCACTATAATTGTTTTTTTCCTATTTATTTTATTGACTTTTACAAATTGGCAATCTAATCAATAAATGAAGATTTAGATAATCTACTATATTTCTATTCTAAAGATGAAAATTAAGGCAATATTCACAAGTTATGCATAATTGCACTCATCTCCATCTAGCTTTAAAATTATGTTGGAGTCCCCCCTAATGAAAATCTTATTGCAATCACCTCTCTTTAGAATATGATTGATGGAAAAAGATGAGTCAAATCTCTTAAGATATAAAATTTCTTCTCAAACTAAAAAACAATAACATTGCAAAAAAAATTCAAAGTGATTGACAATTATTTATATGGAATACCAAAGCTTTATGTTTATTTTTGTAATTCAATTATATATAATGATTGCCTAGTTTAGTATGATTTTCCGCTTATTTTAATATGAATAGTTTTCATAGACAAATTTATTTTTCTTAGAAATTAATAGAATATGTAACATTAGGTATGATGATTTATATTAGTAAGGATAATGTATATATTTTTTCAAAAATTCAACATTTTCGATATTTTATTTTAATGAAAAAAAAGAGAGAAGGTAACTTTATGTTATCAAACTATAAGGGGGATTTTTGTAAATAGTAATTCTTGAACTACCTAGAGTAAATTCTAGAACCTGAAAGTCGAATGGCGGAGGAAATCACTATAAATTTGAAGGTTTGGGTAGAACATATATTCATTCTGAAGGTTTAAGTTTTTTGTAAACATCAGTCAAGAAATTGTTGTGTTTTCCCGTCTTCATGGAATCAAAGAATTCCAATGTTGATTCAGCAGTTGCAAAAGATAAACGTGGTGAGGGTGGTAAAATCTCAAAAATGCAAAAAGCTTTGTTCAAAAAAGCAAGCGACCTATCCATATTGTGTGGAATTCAGGTCGCCATCATCATTCTCTTCATCAACCGTCAACCAATTGTATTTGGAAAGCCTGATGCAGAATCGGTTATTAACCAGTTCATTGAGGCCAACCATCCAACTGCACCTCGATTTTATATGAAGATGAAAAAGAAGGAAGAAGAAAATAAGGAGAAAGGAAAATCCGTTGAAGATGATATACAATCACAAGATTTTGAGTCTCCTTATTTGGGAAGTCTTTTAAAGTTGTACGAAGGGCTCACAGAATTCGAAAATCAATTGACTAAAGAGATTGATCTCACACAATTGAATCAAGAGATTGAGAAGCACAAAGATCCAAAATTAATGAATGTGGCTAGTTCTTCGACTTTACTAACTAATTTTAGTCCATAGACTGAAGCTGAATATATCATAAGTAATGAAATTATTAAGTAATAAATGTTCAATTGTTGTATCAACCTATCAATCATCTTGATTAATAGAACTTTATTATTTGAAATGATGTCTTCTCATAGATTTATTATATATTTTATTACTTGTAGGGATGGGTGACATAATCCCCGGGGGATTCGAATTCGTTTCAGAGAAGAAACCTGAAAACTAAAAGTTTGAAAACTTCTTATTAACTGATATAGCCTAGACTAGTTATTATTCGAACTCACACAATGAACGTGAAAGAATTAGAAACAATTCTTATTGATCAAAAAACTAATCAGATTACATTTACACTAGTATTTATATGCAGCTAAAAACTGTAACTAACTAAAAACTTTATATTGCTAACCACTTTCTAACTAACTAACTAATTTACAAATGAACTATTAGTAAACAATTAGCTATAGTTTAATTAACTAACTAAACAATCAAACAGTAATATTAACCAATTCCAATACTCCTTCTCAAGCTGGATGTTGAACAAGTTCAAGAATCCTAGCTTGCTAATTAAGATATCATGTTGAATCCTGCCTAGTGCCTTGGTCAGTACATATGCTTGTTGATCTTTTGTATGTATGTATGTAGGTCTGATTAATCCTTGCTGCACCTTTTCTCTAATGAAGTGGCAATCAATCTCAATATGTTTGGTCTGTTCGTGAAATACAGGATTAGCAGCAATCTGTATGGCTGCCTTGCTATCACAATAAATGGTAGCTGGTCCTATCAATTTACTTCCAATTCATGAAACAAATTGTTTACCCAAACGATCTCAGCAGTCAAGGTAGCCAAACTCCTATATTCTGCTTCAGCAGAACTTCTAGACACTGTATTTTGCTTCTTAGACTTCCAAGATATTAAAGAATCACCAAACTTCAATATAAAACCAGCCACAGACCTTCTAGTATTTGGACATACAACCCAATCTGCATCGCAGAATCCTGTAAGTTGAGGTTTTGTATTTGCACTCATCAACAACCCTTTTCCTGGTTCAACTTTGATGTATCTAATCACCCTCAATGCTGCCTCCCAATGTGACCTTTTTGGCTTCTGCATAAACTGACTCAAACATTGTACTGCAAATGATATATCTGACCTTGTATTAGTTAAGTACAACAGCTTCCCAACAAGCCTTTGGTATTTGTTAATATCTGGAAATAAATCATCATTAATGGCACTGCCTTCATCAAATTCCACACAAGTTAACTTCATGTTGCATTCTAGTGGTGTCATTACTGGTTTTGCAGCAGCTAACCCCACCTCAGAAATCATTTCTAGAGCATACTTCCTTTGATTCATAACTATTCCTTTGTTGGATCTCAAAAATTCAATTCCTAAAAACTATTTCAATTCTCCTAAGTCTTTAATCTTAAAATAACTGTGCAACACATGTTTGGTTTCTTATATCAAATTGGCATCATTTCCTGTCACCAAAATATCATCCACATAAACAAAAACAATAACAATTCCATCATCTCTTCTCTTGGTGAATAAAGAATAATCCAAGTGACTTTGTATATACCCTGAACTGCACAAAGCATTAGGAAATTTTGCATTCCATTGTCTAGATGCTTGTTTAAGACCATAAAGAGATTTAACTAGCTTGCAAGCCATGTTTTCTTCCTTCATCTTGAACCCTTTAGGTAATTCCATGTATACTTCATCAAACAAATCTCCTAGTAAGAAAGCATTAAATACATCCATTTGATGAATGATCCAATGCTTAGCAGCAGCCAAAGCCACTATAGCTCTAACAGTCACCATTTTTTACCACTGGTGAAAATGTCTCTTGATAATCAATACCTTTAGTTTGGTTGTATCCATTTGCTACCAACCTAGCCTTTAATCTTTCAATCTTCCCATCACCTTGATATTTGATCTTAAAAACCCATCTACATCCAATTGCAGACTTTCCTGCTGGCAGTTTAACTACTTCCCAAGTACCATTTTCTTCCAATGTTTGTATCTCTAGCTTCATTGCATCAACCCACCTTTTATCTTTAATAGCCTCTTCATAACTTATAGGCTCAGTTTCAATAGAAAACTTGGATAGATATACTGCATAACTAGGAGAAATGTCTTTGTAAGACATGTATTTCCCTAGTGAATAAGGCTGACCAGTATCTGAAACCTGTGTAATATAATCCTTCATCCATAAAGGAGGTTTTAAATTCCTAAGAGATTGTCTTGGTTTTTCAGTAATAATATCAGGTACTGAAGTATCATCATTTTTCTCTGCACCTTCATTTATCATATCTATGTCTCCAACATCTTCATTGCCTTCATTCCATGCACTGTCATTATGCATGTTAATCTCACGAAATGTTTGTTCCTGTGGGATTATTGTTTCCATGTCATTCATCTTGTCATTAAACTCCTTATGGTCATCATCCTGATATTTATCCAATGAAGAGTTAGGAAATAAAGGCAACTGTCTAGTAATCATTTTTTGAAATGGAAATATATCTTCCTTAAAGATTACAAATCTTTTGCTGATCAAGTTATACATGAGATATCCTTTCTGAGTAGCAGGATAACCCAAAAATACACAAGCATTAGCTCTTGGTGAAAATTTGTTTCCTTTAGGCAATCTGGTAACATATCCTAAATATCCAAAAACTCTCAGATGATCAAGTCCTTCCTTGGCATTGTGAAACACCTCATAAGGTGTCTTCCCTTCCAATATTATTGTGGGTAGTCTATTGATTAAATAGACAGCTGTAAGAATACATTCACCCCAAAATCTTATAGGTATATCATCATTAAACTTGAGTGCTCTAGATACTTCAAGTATATGTCTGTGTTTTCTTTCAGCAACTCCATTCTGTTGTGGAGTATGTGGACAGCTACTTTCATGAATAATCCCATGAGTAATCAAAAAATCATTACATTCTTTGTCAAAGAATTCTCCTCCATTATCAGACCTTATTCTTTTAATGTGCTTGTTAAATTGATTCTTAACAAGAACACAAAAAGACTGTAAAATATAAAACACATCACTTTTCAATTTCATCAAATATATTCATGTCATTCTGGATTTATCATCAACAATAGTCAAGAAAAATTTGTAACCATTATGTGTTGCCACATGATAAGGTCCCCTAACATCTAAATGAATCAATTCAAAGATACTACTAGTTTTCGAGAAACTCAAAGGAAAAGATAGTCGAGTCTGCTTTGCAAGTGGACATATAGAATATTTCTTACAGATATCATTTGAAGTTGAAGTCAAAGACAATTGTTACAACACCCTGGCTGATGGATGCCCTAACCTGTTATGCCGTAACAAAGTATTGTTCAAATTCTCACTGTTGTGTGTCATCATAATCATCTCATTATTCTTATCTTCTCCATGTAGTTTTTTTTACTAGAGAGATAGTATAGTTCATCCACTTCCTTACCAATCCCCTTCACCTTTCCATTGGAGAGGTCCTGAAAAACAACAAACTCAGGAAAGAAATTAACTGAGCAATGTAGTTGTTTTGTTAATTGTGATACTGAGAGTAAATCAAATTTGAATGTAGGAACCACCAAAACATTCTTCAACAAATCTCCTCCTAGTGTTTTATAACTTCCTGAATGTGTAACAGACACAGTTTCTCCATTTGGCAAGTGAACACTTCTATTTAAATGATCCGTAAAGTTGCAAACAGAATGTAATCTATGCAGGTTATGAGTCATATGACAAGTTGCTCCTGAATCAATTATCCAGCCCTCTTTCACAATAGAATTTACAGACAATGTTGTATCAATAATTCCAGCTATACCTGCTATATTGGTTCCTAAAGTTCCCACTTCTTGTTTATCAATCATATGCAGAATTTTCTGATATTGTCCTTGAGTGAAAGTAGGTTGAGCTGCCAGTGTTGAAACCTCTTGTGATCTCACTCCTTGACCTTCTTTTTTTCTGCAGATTGGTGCAAAATCATCTTGTATAATTCCTTGATCAACTCTCACTTGATTTGCCTTCATACCTTGTGTCTGTCCTGTGCCATTTTGATCATATCTTGAATTAAAATTTTCAGGTTTCTTCTTAAACTTCCAGTCAGGTGGATAACCATTCAACTTGAAACAATCAAGTTTAACATGACCCTGCAGCTTGCAATAATCACATATTTGATCCCAATTTTTTCCTCCAACTGTGAAGATCTCATGTTGTTTCTCTGCATGTTTCCTCTTCCTGTATCATTATTCCTCTGGAAATTTCCTCTTCCTGCATAAAGTGCAGTAGGCTCCATCATTTCCCTCCTTGATTGTGTACCTGCAGTCATCCTTTGACCTTCATCTGCCACTATCATAACATAGGCCTTACTAACATTTGGCAATGGGTTCATCATCAAGATCTGACTACGAGCTTGACCAAACCCATCATTCAACCCCATCAAAAATGCAAACAGTCTTAGATAGGCTTGTTGATCCACATAAATCCTTGACTTATCACAATTACATGAAGGTGGAGGCACAAAAGCATTAAATTCATCCCATAATAGCCTCAATTTTGTAAAATAACCAGAAACAATCAAATTACCTTGATGTATTGTACAGATCTCTCTATGTAGCTGGTAAATCCTCGATCCATCAACTTTGTCAATTCTTTCCTTGAGATCACTCCACACTGTAGCTGCATCGTTAGCATATACAATTCCACTTAGTAATTCCTTAGATACTGTATTCATGATCCAAGCTAACACAAAACAATTACACTTCTCCCACTGTTCTTCCAATTCCATCTTATAGTCACTCTTCTTACATGTTCCCAACACAAAACCAACTTTACTCTTTGCTTGAAGATTGATTAACATAGATCGACTCCATAACGAATAATTCTCCATGCCTGTGAGTTTTACTGTAGTTAACACACATCCAGGAGTATCAGACGAATGTAGATAAAGAGTATGATTCCTCTTCTTCTCAATCGTTTCTAAAGTTTCAACATTATTTGTTGCAGATGCATGTCCAATCGATTCCGATTCTTCAGTAGTCATTCCTTTTCTTCTGCTTCTACAAAGGATCTACAATGACAGAATTTCTTCCTCTGCTTCCACAAAGGATCTACAATGGCAGAACTTCTTCCTCTGCTTCTACGAAGGATCTACAATGGCAAAACTTCTTCCTCTGCTTCCACAAAGGATCTACAACAGCGGAAATCTAATTTTGAAGTTGAGTTGAATCTCGATTCAAAGCTCTGATACCATATTCGAACTCACACAATGAACGTGAAAGAATTAGGAACGATTCTTATTGATCAAAAAACTAATCAAATTACATTTACACTAGTATTTATATGCAGCTGAAAATTGTAACTAACTACTTTATATTGCTAACCACTTTCTAACTAACTAACTAATTTACAAATGAACTATTAGTAAACAATTAGCTATAGTTGTCACGACCCAAAACCGAGCCGCGACTGGCACCCACACTTACCCTCCTATGTGAGCGAACCAACCAATCTAAACCCTAAAATTTCAATATAATATCAACAGAAAGTAATGCGGAAGACTTAAACTCATTAATAAAA
>NC_028646.1:4768112-4795227 GCF_001406875.1 Solanum pennellii
CCCCTCGACGGCCCGTCGTGCCCATGACGGTCCGTCGTGGGTTCCGTCGACTCAGACAGTTTTTCCAGAAATAAAATCTGCTGCTTAAAACGACTAAACAGGTCGTTACAATAGTTTAATTAACTAACGAAACAATCAAACAGTAATATTAACCAATTCCAATAGTTATCTTGTTCAGGGTATATTATATCCTAAATTTCTGGAAAGTCTTCATTTAGTAACTCTTATTTATGATACTCATATTAATGTGTTTCCTTTTATATGTTTCCTTTTATATGTTTCTATCTTCTAGAATCCATTAAATATGTCATCTCTTTTTTCTAATGCTTGATTAGCTAGGAGTCATGTAGCTTATTCCTTTTTCTTAGAATATGCTAAATTTGTGGTTGTCTATTTTCTAAATTATTTGAATTTCTTGTATCAATGTTGCAATATTCTATGCGGGGTTTTTAAACCCCTTCTTGTTTTTTCTAACATGCATTTTGCAAATGATACTATAAAAGGCAGTATACATGCATACATACATAAGATGGAAAGAATACAACATCACCTACATTAAATCAAGCCTCTTAGAACTCTAAAGAACCCGAGATTTTCTCTTTTGAAGTGCCTTGACTTGTTGTTTGTATAAAACAATAAATAAATGCAATAATCAATCATAATAAGGCCCAATTATACCCGAATTATACTCAAATCCTAACCTTAGGCCAATTCATGATCATCTTCCCCAACTTAGTGTTTTTCCCACCATGAAATCATGCAAAAATCCACCCCCAAGATTAGTATCTTCGATACTAAGGCTTAAGAATTATTGTACAAGGTTAGGGAGTACCTATCTTATCTTTACCGATGAATTTAGTCGGGAATTGAGTTCAAACAACCCTAAATCATCCCTTCCAAATACAAGAATAAAAGTATAGAAAAAGGAGGTTGTTGTTTCTACATAAAATCTCACTTTCCCCGCTATAGCGACCTAGCCCGCTATATCAACCTCGCTATAGTTAAACTCACATTGGTACAACGATTTGCATATTCCTTCTACAACAGATGCTACGTGCTATAACGACTATGCAAACTTGAAAGACTCGGAAATCCTTAAAATCCCATTTTCACAACATACCTCTTTCTCCTGATGTCCCAATCTATCCTTTTCACATTAAAATTTATTCTAAGAGTTTTACTCACTCAAATTCAATTTCGTGAAGGACTACGGGTTTCTTAGTATATTAAATACAAGAAACCAAGCATAGATATTACACCCTACCCTTTCCCGAATGGTCCTAGACCATATCTAACCTAGATTTCAATATGAGAAAGTTTTTTGGCTCAAATTCTTTCATCGTTGGTCTAGCCATAACGACCGGGATGGATCGTTACACCTTTATGTATACCAAGAAAGAAGGGAAAACAATACATATTTGTCGTTATTAGATAAATTAGATTTTTTTGGTTAAATATTGTAACATCTCGCAATTTGACATAGCTAAAAAAAAGCTAAGAACCAAAATAGTCATTTTTTAAAAGAATGAAAATCTGGAAAATTGTTTAAGTTAGGAAAAATGAGTTTTTGCTCACCTCCAAATAGCCATAACTTCTAGCTTAGTATGATTTAGTTGTACTTCCATATATGATTGGACATATCTTGGAATAATCTTTCCAACGCCACTGAGTTTGCGCAATTCTGAGTTCATATGAGTGAGTTATGTCCTGAAAGTTGGGTTGTTTGAATAAGGAAAGTCCAATCCAGATTTTTAAAGGGTAGTTTGGTATTTTTTTACCCAATAAATTTATTTCATTTTTGGTAATTAAGTTAGGTTCTAATAAAAGTTAGATCAGTTTACGCTTTTACCAAAATACGCTAGGCTTGGAGAAGAGACAGAATAAGAGGAGAAAGGAGAAGAGAAGCAAGATTCGCAAAGATCGTCGAGTTTAGATTTTGAATTTCGTTGGGGGGGGGTCTCTACAAGGTATGTGAGATCACATAGCTTTGGGTGGATTTTCTCATGCGCCAATCATGATTATTTCAGCGAATTTAAGTTCTTGTAAACTTAGAAATTGAGTTCCTGATGGGTTTGATGAAGTTACATTAAAACCTTGATTTTTTGAAATCGTTGAGGTGTTGTTCGAATATAATCCATGAAATTAGGTTGATTTTGAGTAGAATTTGATGTACTTTTAACATTTAATAAATTATAAGTGTTTGGAGACAAAACCCATGGAGTCTAGACTGTTTAGAGCTGAAAAACAAAGAAGAAATTTCATCGGACGATATTTGATTTCAGTGGCGCGTCGCGCTCCCAGCTCCCAGATTTGAGAATTTTGCATCACGTCTGTCATGCCCCGAGCTACCCCCGAGACGTGGACAGGGGACCTAGGACCACAAGTGATCCCAAGCTAACACTGCTGGCATGATCATGAGTATACTAAAGATAATAAATTGATGCAGAGGCTAAATCATAATTGAAGTGAAAAAATGGGGAATACCCATATACTATAACGAGAAGATGTAGTACACATATGCGTCAATACTTGAAAGGTACTGAGTATATAGGATAGAGTAAAGCTGAAATAAAACATAACTGAACAAGCATAAGAGCAAGTATAATATTTTGAACTTAATATACTGAATTTTAAGCTAATTGGATGCCATGACCAAATTTATGATATGATGAGACTGAATACTAACTGAACTGTAAATATGGTCAATGCAATAGAGTCAGACTGAAATGTAGGAGCTACTAATAACCGATAATAAAACCATATAAGCTAAATGTGTTGTACGATGTATACGCGCTACCGAGGACCCAATATACCATGCCATAGGTATAAAGACATGTTGGCATGATCACTGATGCCTACAAAGGAGACTTACAACCTACTTGGCTAGTAGTTCTAAGACTACTGGGGTACGGTGAACTGTAGTCCAACTCGGTATTATGCTACTCCAAATGAATTAAGTGATTAACACATATGACTGAATTTCTGTAAATACTGGATAGCTCAAACTGAACATACAAGCTGAGAATGCAATAATTAATATGATAATGGTGCATTAATAACTGAGACATGTATATCTAAAGTAACTGAATATTTGACCTAGCATGTGTAATTCAAGAACTAAAGAAATATATATCTAGGATTCTGAAATTCATGCAATAATCTAAGTAATAACATGGTAATCTGATATGGAACATATAACTAACTAATTCATGATAATCTGCTGAAGTTCTAGAAACCCTAGGTCTAATCATGATAAGGGAATCAATTATCTGACTAAAATCTAGGGACTCAATGGGTGAAAGGAACCCATTAGAGAAATCCCACATACCTAGTAATGAAGACCACAGAGAAATCTTTAGATTTTGGAGCTGTAACTTATGGAACCTTGCTGCGTTCTTGAACTAGGGTTCTTGACTTTTTTCTCCTTTCTTGCTTCTAATTTTCTAAGTTTTGATTAATTATTTTGACTTAGGTAAGTTTTAGATATGTTTATAGGCTTAAACTGACTAAAATCTCATGATTTAGGGTTTAATAGACCTATCGAAGGGGTTAAACAAACTAGGAAAAGAACAATAAACGCCTGAAATAATTGTTGACGAAGCAATTGACGACCTGGACTGACGGACCGTTGTTCAATTGATGGCTCGTCATTTGGGTACGTCATTTTAGTCTTCTCGACGGGCCTTCACTAAAATAGGCATAACCGTTTTACTCAGTGGTTGGATTTTAGAAAACTCAGTGCCCTTGGAAAGATTATTCAATTAGTTATCATATCATAGGTCATATTACACCTAATTCATTTTGTGCTAAAAGTTATGACCATTTGAAGTTAACCCAACAACATTTTCCTCCTAACTGACTACTAACCTTCATCGACGGTCAGACCTATGGAAAGTAGATCGAACAACGGTCCGTGCTGGTCATCCGTAGTTCATGTAAGAGGTTGAGTAATAGGAGTCTTGATCCATGAACACAGACCATGGACCGTGGTCTGACCTACAGACTGTAGGTCTGTCCGTGGGTCGAGACTTACCCAATTTTTCTGAGCTGTGTTTGGAGGGCTACAGTGGTGAACCACGGACCCACAGTATGGGTCGTAGATCAGACTACGGTCCGTAGATTGTGACCGTTGATTGCCCCTTTGAAAAACTGATTTCTAGTTTGTTTTGGACACGAGGTGTTCTTCCTCAAAGGACGTTTTCGAAACTAAATTTTAAAAGCTTCTCCGCGTCGCAGAGCCACCTTCAAATATTGATTTTTGGTCTTTTCTTATGTCTAGCTATCTAGAATCATTCCTAAACATTATGAGATCTTTTAAATCAGAAATTATAATTCATGAATCCATAATTTAGTCGAAGGATCAGTTAAGAGTCAAGTCAAGAGCAGTTAAGAATCAAAGTCAAGAGAAGTCAAGAGTCAAGTTAAGATAAATTGTTTAAAGTTTTTCAAAAGTCTTTCACAAATGTTTTATCTTTGTTTTGAGACTTAAGTTTTAAGTTCAGCAAAGAGTAAAATTGAAGTTCTTTTCTTCAAAGAAGTATATAAGGACTATGTATTCCCAAATAAATAAATGTTTTTACATTTAAATAAGAATGAAAACTGAGATTCTTTCAAAGAGCTTTCGAGATAGTTTTCAGAAAAGAGTAACCGCTTCTTAAATGAAGCAAGAGAGGAACTGAAATTTCAAAAATAGATTTTGAGCTAAGTTTTTTAGCACTAATCTCAAATCACAAAGAAGTATGTTTTTACACATAAAGAGCTAATATAATACATTATTTTTGGGAGTAGTATTGAGCACCGATATGGAAAGAGTTGAAACAACTATTAGCCCCCATAAACCTGTAGCCATCATGGGTATAAAAAGGGTCATACTTTTTATATGAATCATTTTCACAATAGACTAGTGGATCAACTTAGTAGTTTAGGTCCTATACCTTTGGTCAGATATAGGATGCGCTGGCAATGTGAGGTAGATCGTTTGTTCATCACTATAGCTTTTAAGTAATGATTGACAGTTAGAGAAACTCTGATAGCAGTAATTGCATAGTTCCTCGAGGGGTTCTGCTATGTATGAACGGAAATATGAGACTTCATTCATGCATTGCATAAATAGACTTTCAGAGAGAACATAGTATGCCTTTTATGATATTATGATTATGAGTTGACTTCATATTTTAAAAATTTTTTCTTTTTCATTATATTGCACTTGTTTTAAACTACTTTTTAATGAAGTGAGTTCAGGTAAGTATTCATGAGTTGAGAAGAGGCAGGGTAAGTATTTGTTTCAGAATCTCTTTCGAGCCTATGTTGTTTTAGCATTCAAATTTGCATACTCATACATTCAATGTACTGATGCAAATTGACCTGCATCGTCTCTTGATGTAGACACATGTAACTAAGATCAACATTCCAGTGCACCGTTGATCGAGTGAGCAGTTCAGAGTCAGTCGATGATCCTCCTTGCATTCCGGAGGATCTACTTTCATTGCTTTCTAGTTAGCTCATTAGGATGTTGTGCGGTTTGTCCCAACATTCATCTCAGTTGTTTTTGAAGGCATCATAGACAGTCAGATGTTAGTCTTTTGAGTCTTTTCATTATCATTTCTTATTGATAAGACTTGGGTTGCCACTTTTGGCCAAGTTGAATGTTTCACCTTTAGACATTCTTAGTTTTTGTAGTATTTAGTTCAGTTACATGCTATTGATCTTTATTAATATGCATATTGTGTTCCGCTAAGTTAAGTAAGTCAGGCCAAGGGTTCATTTGGGGCCAGCAATGATCTTCGAGTGTCAATCCTGCCCAGGGTGTAGGCTCGTGGCATGACAAACTTGGTATAAGAGCATAGATTCAAGAGCCCAAGGGAGTTTATGAAGTAGTGTCTGTAGAGTCCTAGTTATCGGTGTGAAGCATGCACAACTATAATTTAGAGGCTGCAACATTTAGGAATTTATTCACTACTTTCATATTCATTTCGTGCATTAGAGTTTAATATCTAAAAATTTTCCCTCTAAATCGTGCTTGCGCGTGTTTCCAAACAATCATTCCTCCATGAAGAGCAGCCAGAGGTTGTCCAAGTAGAAGAGATGTTGAAGTGCAAGAGTTCCTTAATCTACCTGAAGTGCAACCTCAACGGGAAGTTAACCATGCTTAATTTCATGAAGCTATCCGGATGTTAAGTCATGTTGTGCCTCATCAAGTTGGACAGAGAGGTAATCGACACAAGGTTGTTGATACTTCAAGGATCCATGAGTTTTTAGGGATGAATCCACCAAGCTTCACAAGTTTCAAGTGTCATAGAGGATCCATAGAACTTTGCTGAAGTACTTTAGAAAATTTTTGAGCTATTGGATGTGGTTGATGCTGAAATGGTGGAACTAGTTTCATACCAACTCAAGGGTGTTTGTAGAGTCTGGTTGGATCAATGGAAAAGAATAGGGTTGAAGACGCGCCAATAGTGAGTTGGGTTGTGTTTGAGAGTGCTCTCATGAGACATTTCTTTTCTCATGAGTTGCGGGAGACAAAGATAAGAGAGTTTCTCACCCTTTATTTGGAGTCTATGAGTGTTTATGAATACAGGTTGAAGTCCACACAACTTTACTGCTATACTCCAGAGATGGTTGTTGACATAATGTACAAGATGAGTTTATTTGTTGTAAGGTTGTCTTGTCAGTCAAGCAAGGAAAGCAAGGAAGCTATGTAGATAGGGAATATGGACCTATCAAGGCTTATGATCCATGTACAAAAACTTGAAGTGGATAAGCTGATGGATAGAGAAAAATTTAAGAACAAGAGGGCTAAGACATTAGGTAACAAGTTCGGGCAACGAAAGAGTAATGCCAATCGGTAATCCCTCCAGCAAAAGCATAAGGGACCTTCTCCATCATATGCTATTGAACCTACACCTAGGAACAAAGGTTAGTACAAAGGTAAGAATTCCAGAGCTAAACTTGTTTATTTTCATAGTAGTGTGGCGCAAGGGGGTAGTAAACCTCCTACTTGTTCTAAATGTGGTAGGAACCATTCAGGTACTTATCGAGAGGGCTCCACTGGTTGTTTCATGTGTGGTTTTAATGGGAATTTCATATGAAAGTTTCCAAAGAACAGACAAGGTAATGGTAATGGGGACAATAGAGCTAGTCTCCTTCAGTTGCTCCACTAGACATAGCTACACCTCGATGGGCTATATTTAGTACTGGTAGAGGAACAAACCGCTTAAATTCAATCAACACTCGCCAAGAACAAGAGGATTCATTAGATGTTGTCACTGATATGATCCAAGTCTTTGATTTTACTGTTTATGCTTTGCTAGAGGATGGGCAAGTTTTTTTTGTAACCCCTTATGTTGCAAATAAGTTTGATGTTCTTCCTAAGAAACTTAGTGAACCATTCAGTGTTTCTACACCTGTCGGTGTTTTTATTCTAGCATAAAGATTCTATGGTAATTGTACCATTTTCGTCAATCACAAGAGTACCATGACCGATTAAATTGAGTTAGATGTGGTAGATTTTGATGTCATTCTTGGTATGGATTGACTTCATGTCTGTTATACCTTATTTGATTGTAGGATTTGAGTAGTAAAGTTTCATTTTCCAAATGATTCAGTTTTACAGTGGAAAAGCAGTTCAGCAGTGCTTAAAGGGTAGTTTCATTTTGTACCTTAAGGCAAGAAATTTAGTTTCCAAGGGGTATGTCTATCACTTAGTTCGAGTTAATGACTGTAGTTTTGAGATACCTCTCATTCAGTCAGTTTCTGTAGTAAGAGAATTTCTAGAAGCCTTCCATGATGATATACCCGGAGTCCCTCCTAAGACAAAAATAAACTTTGTCATAGACATTATTCCAGACACTCGTCCTATCTCTGTTTTTCCATACAGAATGGTAACAATAGAGTTTAAAGAGTTGAAAGAGCAATTGAAAGATCTCATAGATAAGGGTTTCATTTAGCCAAGTGTCTTACCCTGGGGCGCTCCGGTCTTATTTGTGAGAAAGAAAGATGGTTTCCTTAAAATGTGTATGGATTACCGCCAGTTGAACAAAGTTAACATCAAGAACAAATATCCTCTTCTAAGAATTGATTATCTTTTCGATCAGCTTTAAGGTGCGACCCGTTTCTCAAAAATTGACATTACATCAAGTTACTATCAGGGAATGTGATATTCCAAGGATAGCCTTCAGGACATGTTATGGTAATTATGAGTTTAGGGTCATGTCGTTCAGTTTAACTAATTCTCCTACAGTAATTATGGACCTTATGAATAAGTATTCAAACTTTACTTAGATATGTTGTTATCATCTCCATTGATTACATAGTAATCTATTCAAGGAATAAAGAAGATCATGCTAGTCATCTCATAATAGTCCTTCAGAGTTTGAAAGATAAGGAGTTATGTGATAAATTTTCTAAATAGGAATTTTCACTTAAGTCTGTGGTGAGAGGAAATTAAAGTTGATATTCAGAAAATTTGAAGCAGTGCAGAATTGGCCTAGACCCACATCCCCAACTGACATCAGGAGTTTCTTCGGTTTGACTGCTATTATAGAAGGTTCGTTGAAGAGTTCTCATCTATTTTGTCTCCTTTGATCAAGAAAATAATGAAGTTTCAATGATTTGAAGCATGTGAGAAAAGCTTTCAGGAATTGAAAAAGAAGTTGACTATTGGCCCAATTTTGACTTTACCGGAAGTTACTCAAGGTTTTGTAGTGTATTATGATGCATCTAGAGTTGATTTGTTTTGTGTGTTAATGGAGAATGATAAAGTTATAGCTTATGCTTCCAGACAGTTGAAAATTCATGAGAGGAACTATCCAACCCATGACTTAGAGTTGGCTGCTATAGTGTTTGCATTGAAAATATGGCGCCATTATTTTTATAGTGTGTATGTGGATGTGTTCATCGATCACAAGAGCCTACAATATGTGTTCACTCAGAAAGAGCTTAATCTCAAACAAAAGAGGTGGTCACAATTGCTCAAGGATTATGACATGAGTATTTTTTACCACCCAGGTAAGAATAATGTTATAGCTGATGCCTTGAGCATGTTGTCTATGGATAGTACCGCTCATGTTGATGAATAAAAAAGAGAGTTATCGATAGAGGTGCATAGACTTTCACAATTGAGAGTTCAAATAATGGATTTCACATAAAGCGAAGTAGCGGTGAGGAATAAGGTTGAGTCTTCATTAGTGTCAAAAGTAAGAGGCAAGCAAGATTAAGATCCAGTTTTTCTTGAATTGAAGAAAATTGTTCATAAGCAAAAACATTTAGCTTTTGAACAAGGGGTAGATGTTGTGTTGAGACATCAAGGTAGGTGGTGTATACCAACGGTGGATGGAACCCAAGAGAGGATCAGGGAGGAAACTCATACCTTCAGATATTCCATTCATTCGAGTTCCAGTAAGATGTATCGTGACTTGATAGAAGTCTATTGGTGGAATAGAAGGAAGAAGAGATATCCACATCTCCTCGAATCTGAAGAAATTCCAGATTTGGGTACTCATCCTTTCTTAGTATTTATTTACAAGTTGGCATGTTTGGTTGCATTTGCTTGTGGGGTGTTTGAAATTGATGTTACACCCTTAGCTTATTAAGAGTAATCTCATTAGATATTAATAAAATCTCGCAATTTGAAATAGCTAAGAAGAAGCTAAGAACTGAAAATAGTCGTTTTTGGAAAGAATGTAAATCTAGAAAATTGTTCAAGTTGGGAAAAATGAGTTTTTGGTCAACTTCAAACAATCATAACTTCTAGATCAGGATGAATTAGTTGTACTTCCAGATATTATTGTAAGTCTCTTGGAATAATATTTTCAAAGCCACTGAGTTTACGCGATTCCGAGTTTGTATGAGTGAGTTATGTACTTTGGAAGTTGGGTTGTTGGAATAAGGAAACTCCAATTCGGATTTTGAAAGGGTAGTTTGATATTTTCCTTACCAAATTAATTTATTAAATTTTTGGTAATTAAGTTAGGGTCTAATAAAAATTAGACCAGTTTACGCTTTTACCAAAATATGCTAGGGAGAAAGGAGAAGAGAAAAAAGAATCCCAAAGATCGTCGAGTTTAGTTAGTGGATTTCGTCGGAGTGGGGGGGACCCCTACAAGGTATGTGAGATCATATAACATTGGGTTAATTCACCCACACGCCAATCATGATACATTTCAGCAAATTTAAGTTCTCGAAAGTTTAGAAATTGAGTTCTTGATGGGTTTGATAAAGTTATATTGATTCCTTGATTTGTTGAAATCGTTGAGGTGTTGTTCGAATCGAATTCATGAAATTAGGTTGATTTTGAGTAGAATTTGATGTACTTTTAACATTTAATCAACTCTAAGTGCTTGGGGAAAGAACCCATAGAGTTTAGAGGGTTTAGAGCTGAAAAGCGTAGAAGAAATTTCATTGGACGATATTTGACATCAGTTGCGCGTCGCGCTCCCACCTCCCAGATTTGAATATTTCTTCTTCGCGTCGCGGAGTTGGAATAATGTTTAATGCCTCAAAATCCATTTTTGATGTCAAATTTTAAAAGTTTTTCCGTGTCGTAGACCCACCTTCAAATACTGATTTTCGGTCTTTTTTCATGTCTAGCTATCTAGAATCATTCCTAAACATCATGAGATCTTTCCAATCATGAATCATATATTTTTAATCCATAATTCAATCCAAGGATAAGTTAAGATTCAAGTCAAGAGAAGTTAAGAATCAAAGTCAAGAGTAAAGTAAAGATAAAAATTTTAAAGTTTTTCAAAAGTCTTTCGCAAATGTTTAACTTTGATTTAAGACTTATAGTTTTAAATTCAGTAAAGAGTAAAGTTGAAGTTCTTTTTTTCAAAGAAGTATATGTGTACTATGTATCCCAAAGAGATTTAAAATATTTTCACATTTAAATAAGAACAAAAACTGAGATTTTCAAAGAGCTTTCGAGCTTACTTTCAGAAAAAAGTAATCGTTTTCTAAATAAAGAAAGAGAGGAATTGAGATTTTCAAAATAGACTTTGAACTAAGCTTCTGACCACTTATCTCAAATCACAAAAAAGTATATTTCTAAACATAAATAGTCAATATAATATATCATTTTTGGGAATAGTGTTGAGCACCGATATGGAGAATAGTTCAAACGAACTATTATCCCCCATAAACCATGTAGCCATCATGGGTATAAAAGGGGTCATACTTTTTAGATAAATCATTTTCACAATAGACTAATGGATCCACTTAGTAGTTTAGGTCCTATACTTCTGGTTGGGTATAGGATGCGCTGGCAGCGTGAGATAGATCGATATATCATCACTATTACTCTTAAATGATGATTGTCGATTAGAAAAACTCCCACAACAGTAATTGCATTGTTCTTTAAGGGGTTCTGCTTAATATGAATGGGGGTATGAGACTTTATTCATACATTGCATAAGTAGACTTTGAGGGAGTATGGAATGTCTTTTATAATATTATGATTATGAATTGACATCATGTTTTAAATAATTTTTCTTTTTCTTGATATGCACTTGTTTTAAATTGTTTTTTAATGAAATGAAGTATTCGTGAGTTACAAGAGACAAGGTAAGTGTTTCTTTCAAAATCTCTTTCGAGCCTATGTTGTTTTAGCATTCCAACTTGCATACTCGTACATTTAATGTACTGATGCTAATTGACCTGCATTGTCTCATAATGTAGACACAGGTAACTAGGATCAGCATTCCGGTGCACCGTTGATCCAGTGAGCAGCAGTCTATGAGCCTCCTTGCATTTCAGAGGATCTATTTCATTGCTTTCTAGTTAGCTCATTAGGATGTTGTGCGGTTTGTCTCATCATCTATCTCAATTGTTTTAGAAGCTTCATAGATAGTCAGATGTTAGTCTTTTGAGTCTTTTCATTATCATTTCTTATTGTTAAGACTTGGGTTGCTACTTTTGGTCAAGTTGATTGTTTGACCTTTAATCCTTCTTAGTTATTTTAGTATTCAGTTCAGTTATTGATCTTTATTAATATGCATATTGTCTTCTGCTGAGTTAAGTAAGTTAGGTCAAGGGTTTGCTTGGGGTCAACAATGGTCTTCGAGTTCCGATCCCGTCCAAGGTGTAGGCTCGGGTGTGACAAAGATAATTTAGACTTGTTGAAGCCTAAGTAGGCGTTTGTACATGCGATACCATATCACGATATGATATTGTGAGATGGAATCAGCGCTTGGACATGCGATTTTACGTTGATTCCATTTAATGATTCCATATCATTAGATGTGATTCCATATTCCTCAAAACCACGATATAGAATTATATGGGAATTTCACATCATGATTTGAGATATCTTAATACAAAAATTGATCCACAAGTTTGTATTTCATTAAAGTAACCTCACATTTATATCTACTAACCATTTATTTCATATGTAAATAAAATTTATAATCACATCATTACTTTTTATAATTTATTATTCTCATCGATATAAAATTTATTATTCTCAACAATACATAGTCACTTTAACTCACACCAATTGATTGTTAATGTGATGAAATATTTATGGTCTATGAACATAAAAATATAGTTGTGGATGATATTGACCAATAAATGTCTCAAAGTAACAATGTTGGTTCGTCTTCTCGGTCACATGATCGAGAAATGCAAGTTTAACCTAAGGAAATTGTCTGTACTACGTGGAAGGATTATATTAAAGACTAGTAAATTATAATTTATGTTCAATTATTTTATTAAATTAAAGTCAGATGAAACAATTACATAAGTAGAAAACGAGTAGCTTTGTAATAGTTTATTTGATAAGATTGAATAAATGATTGAGGATACAACACAAAAGTTCCATATGCATGTCCACACAAAACTTCAAATCTCATGATTTCATATCATGATACCATATCGCATGGTTAAACAGACCCCAAGTATGTGAAAAATTGTATGGTGTGCGAGACACAGATATGAGTGGCATAATACATAAATGTGCCCTTTAATTTAGCTTCGAATCACATTTATGCCCTTCAACTTTGGGTGTGCACAAGTAGACATTTAAACTTGTATAAAATAGACACACATAATCTACATGTCATTTTTTGTCCTACGTGGTGTCCTACGTGTATTGTGCCACGTAAGACTCATGTGTTTATTTATTTAAAAGTTGGATAGTAAAAGTGCCTCTTTGTGCATTATAAAAGTTGAAGGTTAAAGTTAAAATTTGAAGCCAAGTTTAGAGTTTAATACATGTATTATGTAATATGAGTTGGTGTATGAGGAATTATTTTGAATAAAAAATGTGTGGGTCTCACCCCATTCATACTACATTGTCTCTCCTCTACTTTTCACCTTCTTTCCTTACACGTTTTATATTTCTAATTATTTGTTTAATTTTTCTCATCAATTTTTTTCAATTATGAATTTTATTTACCTAATTTTTTCTATTATTTATAATATATTTATCTTCTCATTTTTGACAATTGATAGGTATTTTTTAAAATAAAAAAATTATTTTATCATGAATATGAGATGAAAAAATAAAGAGAAAATTACAAGATGAAGGATAAAATCTTTATCTACGAGATAAAGTTTGGATAGTCGATCAACTAAGCTACAATTAAGATTCTCAATTGATACATTTATATACGTTTAATTGGTTATTTTTAGTGGTGATAAAATCAAACTTTCTTAATCAATTTTTATAATATTATAAATAAAAAATAAAATCTTATTTTTTCAATTTTCTCATTTTTTAGTTTGATTTGAAGCATATAACAATAAATGTAATTTTAACTTTTATGATATATGATGTCAATTCTACATTTATTTCATAATTTAGATGTAATCTAGTTTATCGTGAATAATCATACAAAAAGTATTAACCATAATGCAAAAATAAATATAATTTTTTATATACATATATTTATTATAACTATTTTCTTATAATATAAAAATTAATTTAATAACCAACTATTTTTAATCTATTAATATAAAACATGATCAAATTTGATTTGCTTGGTGGAAAATCGACCAATCAAACATATATGCATGTATCAAATGAAAAATTTTAATAGCTTAACCGATTGACTTCCTAGACGTTTATCTTGTGAGTGAAAATTTTACTTTTTACTAATAATTTCCTCCTTTATTTTTCCTTTTCATATTTTTGATGTAATTAAAAAAATAAAAATAGTATATTTGTCAATTATCAAATAAAATAAATAAATATGTAAATAATAAAAGGTACTCCATTTGATATATAACATCCAAAATTATTTTTAAAAAATAATCAATTAATTGAACGAAAACTTAGGAGAATGGGAAATAGAAAAGGTTGATGGGAAAGAAAGTGAAAAGAGGGCTAGGTGTAAAAAAAGTAGGAGAGAGACAATGAAAGAGTACACCTTTTAAAAAAAAAAATAGTAAAAAATATTCTTTAACTTTGTTTTATTGGTTGATTATATCCTTACCGTTATAATGAAGTCATTATTAATCCTGCAGTTACCAAACTTGTCACATATGCCCCTCGATTGGATGGAAACCCCAAATTGACCAAAATAATCCAATTTATTTATTGTATAACTTACTTTAATCCATAGTGTAAAGAGTAAATTATATTCTAGCCCTATTCTTTTTCTAATTACAATAATCCCTTAAAATTTATACCTTTTAGATACATAAGTCATCATCCGGATACATTAATTCTAATAAACGAAAGAATCATTCTGTTGCGCTAAAAAGGAAATAAAATTTGAAAATTCAATTAAATCTCATAAATCACGCTTACGTTTCTTCTTACTCTTAACCATAAAGAGGCAAACCCTAAACCAAACAAACCAATTCAAAATATTTCCCATGTTCACGAAAGAAACCTTTCATTTTTAATTCAAAAATTTTTATCGAGAGGATGTACCGCCGATCAAGCCATTCTCGCTGAAAAGGAACACCTTGTCATTATCTCTTTCAGCCATGGCTGCGACGAAATTTGTATGCAGATGGACTAGATGATGGCTTCAGTTGCGGATACTTTAAAGAATTTGTTTGATATATCTGAGGGACATCACAAAGGTTGCTAGTGATTTTCGTTAGACTAATTTAATTGTTGTCAAGATCCAAGTGCACCATAACTTTTCATTGTTGCAAGTGGAAAGACTAAACTTTTCTTGAAACCATGTTATGATCTTTAAAAAAATTTGACAAAACTTTAGGTAAACGGAGTGAGTTATGAAGGATAAAAAAGTGATGGAATTGTTATTGGGCAAACGATTTTCTTTTGAATCTTCAAGTTCATCGAAGATCCTTTCAATTTTGATTCAAGATTGTCAAAAATTTTGAGATTCAAGATTCTCCTCCTAGTTCATCGATGATCTTTTCAATTTTGATTCAAAATTGTTGAAAATTTTGAGATGCAAAATTCTTCTCCTAATTCATTGAAGATCCTTTCAATTTTTTGCTACTTAGCATTTTACTATTTATGTATGTTGTTAAAATTGATAAGTATTGTATTTAGACTAGATACATTAAATAAGTAATTGTTTTCCATAAGATGTTATATTTAAGATCGATACATTATCATGTGGTAGTTGCTATGTAATTGATACATTTAGTATAAATTCGAATTTTCGTATCATATTTAAAAGTTTAATTCATTATACATTACTATTTATGAATGTCGTTTAAATTGATAAGTATTGTATTTATACTAGATACATTACATACGTAATTGTTGTTCATAAGATGTTAGATTTGATATATTTAGTATAAATTCGAATTTACGTATCATATCTAAAAAAAATTAGTGCATGGTACATTATTATTTATGAATATCGTTTCAATTGATAAGTATTGTATTTATACAGATACATTATATAAGCAATTGTTGCTTATAAGATGTTAGATTTGCGATCAATACATTACCATGTGGTAATTGCAACGTAATTGATACATTAAGTATAAATTTAAATTTACGTATATGTCTAAAAAAATTAGTGCATGCTTAATAAATTACTATTTATGTATCTTATTTAAATTGATAAGTATTAATTTATTACCAGATACATTGTTGTTTGCTTTGAGATTGATACATATAGTATAAATTAGTATTTATGAATTATGCCCATGTAATTTGACGTATCTATATGTCATATACAAAAAATAATAATATGAATATAATAAACATAATTTGGTTATAAAATAGTACTGCACATGCAGAACAAACTGATACATAGTCAATAAATATTAACTTTATATGTGTTATCGTGTAAAAAAAAATTAAAACTATTCATTAACTTTAAACCGTTAATTGGGCAAACGAAACATTTAAAATTTAAAAAGGGAGTAATGGATGTAACTGGTGATATAGTGGAGATATTATAGGCATGAAAAAATGAAGAAAATCGTGAAATTGGAAGATTGAAAGTTATATATCAGCAAAGGAGAGAATTTGAGAAAAAAAGAGGGATTTTTGTAATTTTATAAAATGATAGGGAATAATAGATAATAAGAATAAAAATGATGTGTAGTTAGGTAATTTTTCCTTATTTGTATTAAATTAATAATTTTTAACCTGAACCAACCCGTCTAATCATATAACTCATCTATGTTGATCTTCATTTTTAACCTAATTTATCCGTCTCCCCATTTTCTATTGTTCATCTTCATCACTTCCTTGAGCTTCAAATCAAACACTCTTCTTCGCCTTCTTTTACCGCAACTCCCATCTCTGGCATTATTATGCAATTATATGCATCTCATCAATACCCATTCTCTTAACTAGGACTTGACATAACTATCGCTGATAATTTTTTGTGAAATTTGAATGGATTAACGGTTTAGTAAAGCTGTAGAAATGGGTTTAAGAAAAAATTTGAATCTTGCACTGTGAATTTCGCGTACGCACATAAGGTGTTCGATATGTGAAAATTTGTTCTGTGAAACACTTCATGATTATGACATAAAATCTTCTTACTAAATTGCTTGGGCTTTGTAATGGCGCCTACACGGTGAGGTTGGGGAAGTTGAGGTTTTAAGCCTACTTATATTTATTTAATCCCATTAGGTTATGGAAATGCTATTCATATCTTTAAAAATGTATTTTCCCTCTATTATTTTTTGCCTTGATGTTTATATCAAAAAGATGAAGATTAACAAAGCGGTCGTATATTAGATGGACTGGACTTAGATTAAAATGGGCTAATTTAATTAAATCGGACTACTTTTGTTGATTTGGGAATTTCCATCCAATTGAAGGGTAGATATGACAAGTTTGGTAACAACAGGGGTAATAATAACTTCGTTTTAACGATAAGGGTACAATAAACCAATAAAACAAAGTTGAGGACACTTTTTACCCTTTTCCCTTAAAAAAAAGTCCCATACCAAATCATAGTTGTGCCTCTCCCATCCAGGATAGGCTTTCTGTACAAGTACTTTTACAGTCCATAAGTTGATGTATAGTGTGAGGCTTCAAAGCCTAAGTCTTGAGACATAGTGTTGGACCATATAAGGTGATCTAAAATGTACATTGTATAGATTTTTTGAACTATATGGCAATCTTTGGAAGGATTTATGACCATAAAAGCAGTTATACAATTGTGGATAGAATGACATCACTAAATTGTGTCATTTGTTCTGCTACTTACGAATTTACAACATTACCATGAGTTAATATTTTAGCAGGTATTCTTACAAATCTTCCATTACCACCCCTTGCCGGGCTAGTCACATTTTTCTAACTATTAGGTTAACCATTACTACCCTCCACCACACATCTATCTTGTCGACACAACCATTAACTACCTACACCACCCATCATCCCTTTACATATGAAAATCATATTTGTTGTACAACCATCACTAATGCTAAATTCACCATAAAATCACCTACACCAATAATTACTTGACCAACATTCTGTTAGGTAGTGGAGCCTGATTAATTTTAGGTTTTCCTATTTATTCTCTATTTTAGGCTTTCCTAGTTATTCTCTATTTTAGGTTTTCCTATTTATTTCTCTGTAACCAAAAACACTCTGATTTATTAATATAAATATACCTCACCGCCGTGGAAGTTTACTCACGGGGTTTTACCACGAAACATTGGGTTTTCTCTTTCTCTCACTAGATCTCTCATCTCTTTCTCTTGAAAGTTCTTGTGTTCTTCATTCATCTAGTGTGTGTACGTGAATTCGATCCTAACAACTGGTATCAGAGCTAAGGAGATTCAACAAGATCACTGAAGATGGATAGTTCGAAGCTTGGAATCGAGAAGTATGATGGATCCGATTTCAGTTTCTGGAAGAAGCAGATCGAAGATTATTTGTACCAGAAAGATCATCATGAACCGTTGACCGGGGTGAAGCCGGAATCCATGACGGAGGAGAAGTGGAAACTCAAGGATCGCCAGGCTCTAGGGTTGATCCGATTGACTTTGTCAAGAAACGTGGCGTTCAACATCGTGAAGGAGAAGACTACGTCCGGTCTGTTGAAGGCACTGTCAAACATGTATGAAAAACCATCGGCTATGAACAAGGTATATTTGATCGTAGATTGTTCAATTTACAGATGTCCGAGAATAGATCCGTTTCTGATCATATAAACGAGTTCAATATGATTGTGAGTCAACTCAATTCTGTGGATATTAATTTCGAAGATAAAATTAAGGCGTTGATTTTGATGTCATCTCTGCTCGAGTCTTGGGATACTGTTGTTGCTGCAATTAGCAGTTCCCGTGGATCTGAGAAACTAAAGTTTGATAAAATCCGTGATGTTCTTCTTAGCAAAAGTATTCGCAAACGAGAAGTGGGAGATTCATCGGGCAGTGCTCTCAGCGTTGATCGAAGGGGGAGAAGTAAGACGAAAGGCCAAAATCAACATGGTCGATCAAAATCAAATAATCGAGGAAAATCCCTGAACAGATCAAACGTGACTTGTTGGAACTGTGGAGAAAAAGGGCACTTTTGGACGAACTGTACAAAGCCAAAGAAGAAACAGAATCAGAAATTTGGAGATGACAATGAGTCTGTAAATTCAGTAGAGGACATTGGGGATGCTCTAATCCTTAGTGTGAACAGCCCGGTTGAATCATGGATTTTGGATTCTGGTGCATCTTTCCATTCGTCTCCAAGCAAGGAGTTGTTCCAAAATTTCAAATCTGGAAATTTTGGAAAAGTATATCTTGCTGACAATAAAACCTTAGAGATTGAAGGAAAGAGGGATGTTTGCATAAAGACCACCTTGGGAAACCAGTGGACATTGGAGGATGTCAGATATATTCCTGGGATCAAGAAAAATCTGATCTCTGTTGGTCAGTTGGATAGCACGGGATATGCAGCAGAGTTTGGGAAGGTTCGTGGAAGATCGTGAAAGGTGCTATGGTAGTAGCTCATGTCACCAAATCTGGAACCTTGTACACCACTGCAGGGTGTATAAACATGGCCGCTGTAGCTGAAGGTGCTTCCGGTTCATGTCTGTGGCACAATAGACTTGGACACATGAGTACTAAAGGAATGAAGATGCTGGTTGCAAAAGGAGCATTAGAGGGTCTGAAGTCTGTTGATATGGGTCTTTGCGAGAGCTGTGTTATGGGCAAACAGAAAAGAGTAAGCTTCACAAAGACTCCTAGAGAGCCAAAGAAAGTGCGGTTGGAAATGGTCCATACAGATGTTTGGGGACCATCTCCAGTATCATCACTTGGAGGATCCAGATTCTATGTTACCTTCATTGATGATTTCAGCAGGAAGGTATGGGTTTACTTCTTGAAGCATAAGTCAGATGTGTTTGAAACTTTCAAGAAGTGGAAAGCTGAAGTTGAGAATCAGACCGGTTTGAAAGTCAAATGCCTAAGGTCTGACAATGGAGGAGAGTATGACAAATCAGAGTTCAAGGCATTCTGTGCAGCTGAGGGAATCAGATTGATGAGAACAGTTCCTGGTAAGGCAAGGCAGAATTGAATTGCTGAGAGGATGAACAGAACATTGAATGAGCGTGCAAGGAGTATGAGGATACACTGTGGGCTTCCCAAAACACTTTGGGCGGATGCTGTGAGCACAGCTGCATACTTGATCAACAGGGGACCATCAGTTCCTTTAGGGTTCAAGATTCCAGAGGAGGTGTGGACAGGAAAAGAACTCAAGTACTCACACTTGAGGACTTTTGGTTGCACTGCTTATGTTCATGTTGATCCAGAAAAGAGAGACAAGCTTGATGCCAAGGCTGTGAAGTGTTACTTCATAGGCTATGGTTCTGATTTGTTTGGTTACAGGTTTTGGGATGACAAGAACAGAAAGATCCTGAGACATTGTGACGTGACATTTGATGAGTCTGTCCTGTACAAGGACAGAGAGCAGAAGGTTCTAGAGATTACAAAGCAAGTGGGAGTTGAGGTTGAGTTGGAGAAGAGTAACCCCAGAGATGTCGAAGCAGATACTCAACCAACTCCTACTGAAGAATCTGAAGTGGAGCAAGTTACACCTGAGCAGGTGTTAAGGAGATCATCCAGATCCATCAGGGCACCAGATAGGTATTCACCTTCATTACACTATCTATTGCTGACTGATGAGGGGGAACCAGAGTCTTTTGATGAGGCCCTACAGGTGGAGGATTCGATCAAGTGGGAGCAAGCCATGGATGATGAGATGAGGTCACTTGAGAAGAACGACACATGGGTGTTGACTGAGTTACCTGCAGGGAAGAGAGCTTTGCTGAACAAGTGGGTGTTCAGAATCAAGACTGAACCAGATGGCAAAAGAAGGTTCAAGGCTCGTTTAGTGGTTAAAGGATATTCACAAAGGAAAGGTATTGATTATGCTGAAATATTCTCTCCTGTTGTGAAGTTAACCTCTATTCGAATTCTGTTGAGTATTGTTGCATCGGAGAATTTGCATCTAGAGCAAATGGATGTAAAAACAGCGTTTTTACATGGAGATCTGGACAAAGAGATCTATATGCAGCAACCGGAAGGATTTGTGGTTCCAGGAAAGGAACACATGGTGTGCAAGCTCACCAGGAGCTTGTATGGACTAAAGCAAGCACCAAGGCAGTGGTACAAGAAGTTTGACTCCTTCATGACCAAGAGTGGATTCTGCAAAGCTGAAAAGGATCCTTGTTGTTACTTCAAGAAATACACTGATTCATATGTCTTTCTACTCTTGTATGTGGATGATATGTTGATTGCAGGATCTAGTATGAGGGAGATTAACAATCTGAAGACAAGGTTGTCTGCAGCGTTTGAGATGAAAGATTTGGGTCCAGCAAAGCAGATTTTGGGGATGAAGATTTCTCGGGATAGATCTGCTGGCACTTTAAATCTATCTCAGGAGTTGTACATTGAGAAGGTGCTGAGCAGATTCAGGGTTAATGATGCTAAACCCAGGACTACTCCATTGGCAAATCACTTTAAATTGTCAAAGGAGCAGTCACCCAAGACTGCCGAGGAGCGTGATCACATGGCACTTGTTCCATATGCTTCAGCAGTTGGTAGTTTGATGTATGCTATGGTCTGCACTAGACCTGATATAGCACATGCAGTGGGAGTTGTTAGCAGGTACATGGCGAACCCTGGGAAAGAGCATTGGGAAGCTGTGAAGTGGCTTCTGAGATATCTGAGAGGTACATCCAGTACTTCACTTTGTTTTGGCAAAGGCAATGTGACTCTACAGGGTTTTGTGGATGCTGATTTTGGTGGGGATGTTGACTCGAGCAAGAGTACATCCGGGTACATTTACACCATAGGTGGAACAGCAGTGAGTTGGATGTCCAGGCTTCAGAAGTGTGTTTCTCTTTCATCTACTGAAGCTGAGTATGTGGCAATAGCTGAAGCTGGGAAAGAGATGATATGGCTGACAGATTATCTTGAGGAATTGGGCAAGAAGCAGAGCGAGAAGATTCTTTACTCAGATAGCCAGAGTGCCATACAGTTGGTGAAAAATCCAGTCTATCATTCGAAGACAAAGCACATCAGAAGGCGATACCATTTCACTCGCAGGGCAGTGGAGGATGGTGATATGTGCTTGGAGAAGATAGAGGGTGCAAAGAACCCGGCAGACATGTTGACGAAATGTGTTGATGTTGGGAAACTGAGGTTATGTAAAACCTCGGTTGGTCTTCTGTAGTTGTTGCTACAGATGTTGCGGTGCGGTAAAGATGTTGATGATGAAGAGATTTTTTTTTGAGAATGTATTTTTTGGATGACTGAGTCAGTCTCCAAGTGGGAGAATTGTTAGGTAGTGGAGCCTGATTAATTTTCCTATTTATTCTCTATTTTAGGCTTTCCTAGTTATTCTCTATTTTAGGCTTTCCTATTTATTTCTCTGTAACCAAAAATACTCTGATTTATTAATATAAATATACCTCACCGCTGTGGAATTTTACTCATGGGGTTTTACCACGAAACATTGGGTTTTCTCTTTCTCTCACTAGATCTCTCATCTCTTTCTCTTGAAAGTTCTTGTGTTCTTCATTCATCTATTGTGTGTACGTGAATTCGATCCTAACACATTCATCATCATCAACCACCTTTTTTGCTCGACGCCAACGCTCAACTATGACGGTTGGAATGAAAATAGGGTGGGGCTAAGGTTATTCGAGTGAGGGGGTTGCGAGTAGATATGTTTTTATATGTGTTCAAACTTAACTTTTAATTTTTATGTGTTATAAAAGTGATAGAACGTTATTTATTAAAATAACTTGTATAAAGATACTAAAATATTCAAAATAGTAAGTAAGAATGATTCAATTGAAGAAAACAATTTGTTACATGTTTTCAATTGACCTCTAAAAAATAAATTTTAAAGTCATTTTCTATTAAATTAACAAAACTTAATGAAAAATAAATTTATTTTTAGTATCAAACTTAACTAGAAAAAGAAAATATTAAAAAAATATGTGGGGTGGATTGAAAATGAAAAAAAAATTGTCATGTTGCGTCGGGTGTAGTGACGAATCCAGAATTTTTGTTCAGGGGATTCAAAAAATAAAAGTATAAAATTAACCTTTAAAAATGAGAACCTTGAATTTTTTTGGATTTAAAACCAGTGACGCACAACATAAATTCAAAAAGGACTTGCCACTATGCCATCAACTTCTCTTTGTTATTGTGGAGGTTATATATATATGTGTGTGTGTGTGTGTGTTAATCCGCCCCATGGAACCGATTAAAAATTTTACGAATTAAGCTAAACCTGCCCCGCCTCATCCTCACCTCCCCACACCGCCCCATTATCATCCCTACATGATAGACATTATCACATAACCACCACACCAACCACCAATGACCACGTTAAAATAATCAACACAATAATAACCACCACCTTAAAACCATCACCACTATTAGTTTTCAAAGCATGTTTCATCTAGCAAATAAGTTTTTATAAGAAGAATTTTAACAAAAAAAAAGTCTCTAACATTTTGTGATCGTTTTACTTATATTTGATAGTTATTATTAATTCTAAGAGATTCAAATATGTTAATCTTTAAATTGACCAAACTACCCTTTTACCCAACCATAGTCCAAATCTCCTCAACCCAACTTCCCATTAAAATAAACTATAGTTAGCCAATAATTCCAACTATAAATTAAACAAATACTTTTTATTTTTATTTTTTTGGTCTCCATACAACTCATTCCACTACTTCCTTTTTATTACAAATCTTAGATCTCCCACAACCCCCCTTCTTTTTTTTCTCTCATAAATCAAAACAAAAATTTTTTTTCTATTGAATAATAAAAAGGGTTTTGAAAACCTAAAAGAAGGTCAAGAATTGACAACTTGTACCTTGTCCTTCCAATAAGGTATTTTTACTGGTAAATCTTTTTCTCTTTTCCCAATTTCATTATCTATTAATAAAACTCTTCCTGTTCAAAAAATTGTAACACCCTTTGACCTATTAGGTCTTTAATTATTTGGGGTCTAAAAATTTTCTTTTTGTACCAAATATTATGTTGCCCCCTAATAATTAATCTTGAACATCTTCGTAATTAAAGTGTTAGGAATATAGTTTGATCGAATTCAATAATTTTAATTTGAATCTTTTATAGGCTCTAAGTTTATTTATTGAATATTTATAGATTATTATTAAAATTTTGAAACCCACTAGTAATATCACAATTTTGGATTGTTACAACATTGATTTGAAATTTGATTTTTTAGAGAAACCCTTTTCATATCCTATGTGAAAAGTTACAATTTTTTTTTGTATGTGTGCTTTTCTGTTTTTTTTTTTCTGTTGTGTTTGTGTATAGGTTTTGAATTTCCATGTCAATGGCAGGATTGTTGGAGAAAATTGATGGGTTGGGTCCCAAAATCTTGAAAAAACCCGAAAAAGTATGGAACAATGAGCATTGCTTTAATCCTCTGTTTGGGTTGAAAGATTTTTTTGCACATTGTAAAAGAGTAATTGTAACTTGAAATTGTTGATAGAAAAATTGGGCTACATTGAGTATTATGATACATTATTAAGAGAGATTTGTTGGGTTTCGATGATGAAAAATGCAAGAAGTGTATGATTCAACGTATATAATGAGTGGTGGCAATTCTCTTTGATTGATCAGAACTAGTGAACTGTGCTTGGAGTGAAGGGAGAAAGTGTGATTGTCTTTTGGGTGGGGGCATATGGAGCTTGAGCTAGATTTAAGGAAGATTTTAATGAAAATTTCTGATGAAAAGAACGAAAATGAGGAATATGTGAATGTTGATTTGAAGAAAAGTGAGTTTGATGCTGCAGCTGATGAACGGTTGTTTAATGGTATCGAGGATGATCATTTTGTTTTCAGTAATAGACAGCCTGTGAAGTTTGATGGAAAGATAAGCGTGGACCTCAATGAATGTAGTACTGTTAAGGATGTTGATGACACGAGCAATGTTGGTCACGAGTTTGTCAGTGGGGCACAAAGTGATGACTGTGGCATAGTGGATATTGGGCTAATGAAGTCGAGTGTTGTTAGGGAAGATGAGAACAATAGGAAGAGGAAACGAGAGTCTTACACGGACTTGCTTAGGTGGGTTACTAAAGTTGCGAGAGATCCTTGTGATCCTGCCATTAAGTCTTTGCCAGATAGGTCTAAGTGGAAGTTTTATGGGAATGATGTTTGTTGGAAGCAGGTTCTGCTGCTGCGAGATGAAATGCTTTTGAAAAAGAGCGCAGATACAAGTGCTCAATGCTCGATATGGCAGGTACTTACTTTCCCCGCTACTTTTGGGCTTTGAATATTTAACCCCTGATGCATCATTATAATATATCGCCATTTGTACTTGTCAATTCTTTCTCATTGTCTTAGCATTTGCTTTCAAATATCAGAAGGCTGTATTGAACTACTTTCTAATTTTGGATGGTTTTAGAGTTTCAATTTTCTATGAAAAAGACATGTTGGAAGTGTCAAATTAAAGAGAACAAAGAAGACCAGTGCTTGGATCCTGCAGTTCTTATAAGCGAAAGATGATCAGATGTTAATAATCCTGAGTTTGAATGACGAAAATAAGAAAGGTTATCGCCGATGTCTGGATCATCTAGGCTCTGATAAAATATTAACCAATCTCTGTATCCAATCAATGGAAACAGTTTGTTAATATAGGCAAGTGATATAAAGACGATGCCACAGGATTGGATGTTTCACTTAGAATGGGGCAGGGTGTTAGCATCACAAATTTGTTGTCTTCATATTCTTTATAAAAATTGAAAAACAGACTAAACTATGAAGAACTATAAAAAAAAATACAGTAAAAAATTATATAAAACACAAGGTGATTTCTTCCACCAGTGATAAAGTTAATGAAGTAGGATGAGAACCATGAGGTCTCAGATCCGATTCCCAGCAAAGACAAAACACAAGGTGATTTCTTCCACCAGTGATAGAGTTACCCAGTTCTTGTGTTGGTGGGAGGTAGCAGGTAAACTGTGGAATTTGTCGAGGTGCGTGCAAGTTGGCTCGATCACCCCAGTTATTAAAAAAAAAAGGGATTTGCTATCTAGGAAAAATAATATTCAAAATATTAAAATTCTTAGTCATAGAACACCGTATATATAATCTATAGTCAAATGTTTAAAAGAATAAATAAAATATAAGTTTTCGAGGGTGTAATAAGAGAACTATATAAGGCATAAAGCACGTACAGGAATTTCTTGGGGTGTGCGGGGTGGATAATAGAAGGTATAGATCCTGCATAAGAACGAATCCTACATATTGAGGTATTAGTCTCATGTCACTTTCACTCCCAAGGTCACTTCCTTGGTTTTGTAGATTTCTTTACCAAGGTGAGTCCCAATTTTACCTTTTAAAACATTGACATAAATGTGGATGGGCTTAAAAGAGTGTTATTATCCAAGAATTGATCTACATAAGAGATGAATTGCTAGCGACTCAAGTAAGAAACTACATGCTAGTGTTTTCTCTTTGCTCTTTTAATTAAGGCAATTCAGCTAATTTAAGGTTTATCTCATTTCTAGTTGGTATAATTTTATCCCTTTCAAGCTGGCTAAGCCAATCTAAGCATTTTCAAGCTTTTTTCAGTTTCCTTGCTGATTTATAGTGTTAGTTACTGCAAGTTGTTTGTGGTGAATTCAGTAGAATGATAAATGTAACCCGCCCAAACCAAATAACCAATCTGGAATAAAGCAACGCTCAACCAAGCACCCGAGGGTGTGACCTAGTGGTCAATAAAGTGGGGGAGGGGGGGGGGGNGGGGGGGTAATCAGGTCTTAGGTTCAGATCCCAGCATAATGCAAAAAAATTTAGGTGGTTCGTCCCATTTGACTTAGCCTGGACGGTCAGAGTTACTCGGTGTTTGTGTTGGTGTGAGATTGTAGGTACCCAATCAAACTAGTTGAGGTGCAGCAAGTTGGTCCGGACACAACTGTCATAAAAAGATAGAGCAGCTCAACCAGTTCAGCGCCTTTACATCATGAGTAAATCAAAAGATGGACACTCAATCAAATTCGTTGTTTTTCTCCACATTCTCAGAGTTTATGTTGCACAAAATTTTGAGTAACATAAGCAACAAGTTTGTAATGAAAAGAAGTCATCTCGGAATCATATTTTATTTGATAATGGAATTTGGAAAAGAATAAGGTAGGAAGCAAATTAGATATTGTGCAATTGTCTCCTTGTTGAAACCATGAAATCTTAAAGAAGATAAAAATGAAGTCATCTAGGGTTTGGGGGGTGG